>NW_027184858.1:0-111089 GCF_040668555.2 Bombus flavifrons | reverse complement strand
ATAGTATTACGTTATAACGTATAACGTTATATAGTATTACGTTATAACGTATAACGTTATAACGTATAACGTTATATAGTATTACGTTATAACGTATAACATTATATAGTATTACGTTATAACGTATAACATTATATAGTATTACGTTATAACGTATAACGTTATATAGTATTACGTTATAACGTATAACGTTATATAGTATTACGTTATAACGTATAACGTTATATAGTATTACGTTATAACGTATAACTTATATAGTATTACGTATAACGTATAACGTTATATAGTATTACGTTATAACGTATAACGTTATATAGTATTACGTTATAACGTATAACATTATATAGTATTACGTTATAACGTATAACGTTATATAGTATTACGTTATGACGTATAACGTTATATAGTATTACGTTATAACGTATAACGTTATATCATATTACGTTACAACGTATAACGTTATATAGTATTACGTTATAACGTATAACGTTATATAGTATCACCATGTAACGTATAACGTTATATAGTATTACGTTATAACGTATAACGTTATATAGTATTACGTTATAACGTATAACGTATATAGTATTACGTTATAACGTATAACGTTATATAGTATTACGTTATAACGTATAACGTTATATAGTATTACGTTATAACGTATAACATTATATAGTATTACGTTTATAACGTATAACGTTATATAGTATTACGTTATAACGTATAACGATATATAGTATTACGTTATAACGTATAACGTTATATAGTATTACGTTATGACGTATAACGTTATATAATATTACGTTATGACGTATGACGTTATATAGTATTACGTTATACGTATAACGTTATATAGTATTACGTTATAACGTATAACGTTATATAGTATTACGTTATGACGTATAACGTTATATAGTATTACGTTATGACGTATAACGTTATATAGTATTACGTTATACCGTATAACGTTATATAGTATTACGTTATAACGTATAACGTTATATGGTATTACGTTATAACGTTATATAGTATCACCATATAACGTATAACGTTATATAGTATTACGTTATAACGTATAACGTTATATAGTATTACGTTATAACGTTATATAGTATCACCATATAACGTATAACGTTATATAGTATTACGTCATAACGTATAACATTATATAGTAGTACGTTATAACGTATAACGTTATATAGTATTACGTTATAACGTATAACGTTATATAGTATTACGTTATAACGTATAACGTTATATAGTATTACGTTATAACGTATAACGTTATATAGTATTACGTTATAACGTATAACGTTATATCATATTACGTTATAACGTATAACGTTATATAGTATTACGTTATAACGTATAACGTTATATAGTATCACCATGTAACGTATAACGTTATACAGTATTACGTTATAACGTATAACGTTATATAGTATTACGTTATAACGTATAACGTTATATAGTATTACGTTATAACGTATAACGTTATATAGTATTACGTTATAACGTATAACGTTATGTAGTATTACGTTATAACGTATAACGATATGTAGTATTACGTTATAACGTATAACGTTATATAGTATTACGTTATAACGTATAACGTTATATAGTATTACGTTATAACGTATAACATTATATAGTATTACGTTATAACGTATAACGTTATATAGTATCACCATGTAACGTATAACGTTATATAGTATTACCTTATAACGTCTAACGTTATATAGTATTACGTTATAACGTATAACGTTATATAGTATTACGTTATGACGTATAACGTTATATGGTATTACCATATAACGTATAGCGTTATATAGTATTACGTTATAACGTTATATAGTTTCACCATATAACGTATAACGTTATATAGTATTACGTTATAACGTATAACGTTATATAGTATTACGTTATAACGTATAAACGTTATATAGTATTACGTTATAACGTATAACGTTATATAGTATTACGTTATAACGTATAACGTTATAACGTATAACGTTATATAGTATTACGTTATAACGTATAACATTATATAGTATTACGTTATAACGTATAACGTTATATAGTATTACGTTATAACGTATAACGTTATATAGTGTTACGTTATAACGTATAACGTTATATAGTATTACGTTATAACGTATAACGATATATAGTATTACGTTATAACGTATAACGTTATATAGTATTACGTTATGACGTATAACGTTATATAATATTACGTTATGACGTATGACGTTATATAGTATTACGTTATACCGTATAACGTTATATAGTATTACGTTATAACGTATAACGTTATATAGTATTACGTTATGACGTATAACGTTATATAGTATTACGTTATGACGTATAACGTTATATAGTATTAAGTTATACCGTATAACGTTATATAGTATTACGTTATAACGTATAACGTTATATGGTATTACGTTATAACGTTATATAGTATCACCATATAACGTATAACGTTATATAGTATTACGTTATAACGTATAACGTTATATAGTATTACGTTATAACGTATAACGTTATATAGTATTACCATATAACGTATATCGTTATATAGTATTACCTTATAACGTATAACGTTATATAGTATTACGTTATAACGTATAACGTTATATAGTGTTACGTTATAACGTATAACGTTATATAGTATTACGTTATAACGTATAACGATATATAGTATTACGTTATAACGTATAACGTTATATAGTATTACGTTATGACGTATAACGTTATATATATTACGTTATGACGTATGACGTTATATAGTATTACGTTATACCGTATAACGTTATATAGTATTACGTTATAACGTATAACGTTATATAGTATTACGTTATGACGTATAACGTTATATAGTATTACGTTATGACGTATAACGTTATATAGTATTACGTTATACCGTATAACGTTATATAGTATTACGTTATAACGTATAACGTTATATGGTATTACGTTATAACGTTATATAGTATCACCATATAACGTATAACGTTATATAGTATTACGTTATAACGTATAACGTTATATAGTATTACGTTATAACGTATAACGTTATATAGTATTACCATATAACGTATATCGTTATATAGTATTACCTTATAACGTATAACGTTATATAGTATTACGTTATAACGTATAACGTTATATAGTATTACGTTATACCGTATAACGTTATATAGTATTACGTTATAACGTATAACGTTATATGGTATTACGTTATAACGTTATATAGTATCACCATATAACGTATAACGTTATATAGTATTACGTTATAACGTATAACGTTATATAGTATTACGTTATAACGTATAACGTTATATAGTATTAAGTTATAACGTATAACGTTATATAGTATTACGTTATAACGTTATATAGTATCACCATATAACGTATAACGTTATATAGTATTACGTTATAACGTATAACGTTATATAGTATTACGTTATAACGTATAACGTTATATAGTATTACGTTATAACGTTATATAGTATCACCATATAACGTATAACGTTATATAGTATTACGTTATAACGTATAACGTTATATAGTATTACGTTATAACGTATAACGTTATATAGTATTACGTTATAACGTATAACGTTATATAGTATTACGTTATAACGTATAACGTTATATAGTATTACCATATAACGTATATCGTTATATAGTATTACCTTATAACGTATAACGTTATATAGTATTACGTTATAACGTATAACGTTATATAGTATTACGTTATACGTTATATAGTATTACGTTATAACGTATAACGTTATATAGTATTACGTTATGAGGTATAACGTTATATGGTATTACCATATAACGTATAGCGTTATATAGTATTACGTTATAACGTTATATAGTTTCACCATATAACGTATAACGTTATATAGTATTACGTTATAACGTATAACGTTATATAGTATTACGTTATAACGTATAACGTTATAACGTATAACGTTATATAGTATTACGTCATAACGTATAACATTATATAGTAGTACGTTATAACGTATAACGTTATATAGTATTACGTTATAACGTATAACGTTATATAGTATTACGTTATAACGTATAACGTTATATAGTATTACGTTATAACGTATAACGTTATATAGTATTACGTTATAACGTATAACGTTATATCATATTACGTTATAACGTATAACGTTATATAGTATTACGTTATAACGTATAACGTTATATTGTATCACCATGTAACGTATAACGTTATATAGTATTACGTTATAACGTATGACGTTATATAGTATTACGTTATAACGTATAACGTTATATAGTATTACGTTATAACGTATAACGTTATATAGTATTACGTTATAACGTATAACATTATATAGTATTACGTTATAACGTATAACGTTATATAGTATCACCATGTAACGTATAACGTTATATAGTATTACGTTATAACGTTTAACGTTATATAGTATTGCGTTATAACGTATAACGTTATATAGTGTTACGTTATAACGTATAACGTTATATAGTATTACGTTATAACGTATAACGATATATAGTATTACGTTATAACGTATAACGTTATATAGTATTACGTTATGACGTATAGCGTTATATAGTATTACGTTATGACGTATAACGTTATATAGTATTACGTTATACCGTATAACGTTATATAGTATTACGTTATAACGTATAACGTTATATAGTATTACGATATAACGTTATATAGTATCACCATATAACGTATAACGTTATATAGTATTACGTTATAACGTATAACGTTATATAGTATTACGTTATAACGTATAACGTTATATAATATTAAGTTATAACGTATAACGTTATATAGTATTACGTTATAACGTTATATAGTATCACCATATAACGTATAACGTTATATAGTATTACGTTATAACGTATAACGTTATATAGTATTACGTTATAACGTATAACGTTATATAGTATTACGTTATAACGTATAACGTTATATAGTATTACGTTATGACGTATAACGTTATATGGTATTACCATATAACGTATAGCGTTATATAGTATTACGTTATAACGTTATATAGTTTGACCATATAAAGTATAACGTTATATAGTATTACGTTATAACGTATAACGTTATATAGTATTACGTTATAACGTATAACGTTATATAGTATTACGTTATAACGTATAACGTTATAACGTATAACGTTATATAGTATTACGTTATAACGTATAACGTTATATAGTATTACGTTATAACGTATAACGTTATATAGTATTACGTTATAACGTATAACGTTATATAGTATTACGTTATAACGTATAACGTTATATAGTATTACGTTATAACGTATAACATTATATAGTATTACGTTATAACGTATAACGTTATATAGTATTACGTTATAACGTATAACGTTATATAGTATTACGTTATAACGTATAACATTATATAGTATTACGTTATAACGTATAACGTTATATAGTATTACGTTATGACGTATAACGTTATATAGTATTACGTTATAACGTATAACGTTATATCATATTACGTTATAACGTATAACGTTATATAGTATTACGTTATAACGTATAACGTTATATAGTATCACCATGTAACGTATAACGTTATATAGTATTACGTTATAACGTATAACGTTATATAGTATTACGTTATAACGTATAACGTTATATAGTATTACGTTATAACGTATAACGTTATATAGTATTACGTTATAACGTATAACGTTATATAGTATTACGTTATAACGTATAACATTATATAGTATTACGTTATAACGTATAACGTTATATAGTATTACGTTATAACGTATAACGATATATAGTATTACGTTATAACGTATAACGTTATATAGTATTACGTTATGACGTATAACGTTATATAATATTACGTTATGACGTATGACGTTATATAGTATTACGTTATACCGTATAACGTTATATAGTATTACGTTATAACGTATAACGTTATATAGTATTACGTTATGACGTATAACGTTATATAGTATTACGTTATGACGTATAACGTTATATAGTATTACGTTATACCGTATAACGTTATATAGTATTACGTTATAACGTATAACGTTATATGGTATTACGTTATAACGTTATATAGTATCACCATATAACGTATAACGTTATATAGTATTACGTTATAACGTATAACGTTATATAGTATTACGTTATAACGTTATATAGTATCACCATATAACGTATAACGTTATATAGTATTACGTTATAACGTATAACGTTATATAGTATTAAGTTATAACGTATAACGTTATATAGTATTACGTTATAACGTATAACGTTATATAGTATTACGTTATAACGTATAACGTTATATAGTATTACGTTATAACGTATAACGTTATATAGTATTACCATATAACGTATATCGTTATATAGTATTACCTTATAACGTATAACGTTATATAGTATTACGTTATAACGTATAATTTTATATAGTATTACGTTATGAGGTATAACGTTATATGGTATTACCATATAACGTATAGCGTTATATAGTATTACGTTATAACGTTATATAGTTTCACCATATAACGTATAACGTTATATAGTATTACGTTATAACGTATAACGTTATATAGTATTACGTTATAACGTATAACGTTATAACGTATAACGTTATATAGTATTACGTCATAACGTATAACATTATATAGTAGTACGTTATAACGTATAACGTTATATAGTATTACGTTATAACGTATAACGTTATATAGTATTACGTTATAACGTATAACGTTATATAGTATTACGTTATAACGTATAACGTTATATAGTATTACGTTATAACGTATAACGTTATATCATATTACGTTATAACGTATAACGTTATATAGTATTACGTTATAACGTATAACGTTATATAGTATCACCATGTAACGTATAACGTTATATAGTATTACGTTATAACGTATAACGTTATATAGTATTACGTTATAACGTATAACGTTATATAGTATTACGTTATAACGTATAACGTTATATAGTATTACGTTATAACGTATAACGTTATGTAGTATTACGTTATAACGTATAACGATATGTAGTATTACGTTATAACGTATAACGTTATATAGTATTACGTTATAACGTATAACGTTATATAGTATTACGTTATAACGTATAACATTATATAGTATTACGTTATAACGTATAACGTTATATAGTATCACCATGTAACGTATAACGTTATATAGTATTACCTTATAACGTCTAACGTTATATAGTATTACGTTATAACGTATAACGTTATATAGTATTACGTTATGACGTATAACGTTATATGGTATTACCATATAACGTATAGCGTTATATAGTATTACGTTATAACGTTATATAGTTTCACCATATAACGTATAACGTTATATAGTATTACGTTATAACGTATAACGTTATATAGTATTACGTTATAACGTATAACGTTATATAGTATTACGTTATAACGTATAACGTTATATAGTATTACGTTATAACGTATAACGTTATAACGTATAACGTTATATAGTATTACGTTATAACGTATAACATTATATAGTATTACGTTATAACGTATAACGTTATATAGTATTACGTTATAACGTATAACGTTATATAGTGTTACGTTATAACGTATAACGTTATATAGTATTACGTTATAACGTATAACGATATATAGTATTACGTTATAACGTATAACGTTATATAGTATTACGTTATGACGTATAACGTTATATAATATTACGTTATGACGTATGACGTTATATAGTATTACGTTATACCGTATAACGTTATATAGTATTACGTTATAACGTATAACGTTATATAGTATTACGTTATGACGTATAACGTTATATAGTATTACGTTATGACGTATAACGTTATATAGTATTACGTTATACCGTATAACGTTATATAGTATTACGTTATAACGTATAACGTTATATGGTATTACGTTATAACGTTATATAGTATCACCATATAACGTATAACGTTATATAGTATTACGTTATAACGTATAACGTTATATAGTATTACGTTATAACGTATAACGTTATATAGTATTACCATATAACGTATATCGTTATATAGTATTACCTTATAACGTATAACGTTATATAGTATTACGTTATAACGTATAACGTTATATAGTATTACGTTATACCGTATAACGTTATATAGTATTACGTTATAACGTATAACGTTATATGGTATTACGTTATAACGTTATATAGTATCACCATATAACGTATAACGTTATATAGTATTACGTTATAACGTATAACGTTATATAGTATTACGTTATAACGTATAACGTTATATAGTATTAAGTTATAACGTATAACGTTATATAGTATTACGTTATAACGTTATATAGTATCACCATATAACGTATAACGTTATATAGTATTACGTTATAACGTATAACGTTATATAGTATTACGTTATAACGTATAACGTTATATAGTATTACGTTATAACGTTATATAGTATCACCATATAACGTATAACGTTATATAGTATTACGTTATAACGTATAACGTTATATAGTATTACGTTATAACGTATAACGTTATATAGTATTACGTTATAACGTATAACGTTATATAGTATTACGTTATAACGTATAACGTTATATAGTATTACCATATAACGTATATCGTTATATAGTATTACCTTATAACGTATAACGTTATATAGTATTACGTTATAACGTATAACGTTATATAGTATTACGTTATACGTTATATAGTATTACGTTATAACGTATAACGTTATATAGTATTACGTTATGAGGTATAACGTTATATGGTATTACCATATAACGTATAGCGTTATATAGTATTACGTTATAACGTTATATAGTTTCACCATATAACGTATAACGTTATATAGTATTACGTTATAACGTATAACGTTATATAGTATTACCATATAACGTATATCGTTATATAGTATTACCTTATAACGTATAACGTTATATAGTATTACGTTATAACGTATAACGTTATATAGTATTACGTTATACGTTATATAGTAGTACGTTATAACGTATAACGTTATATAGTATTACGTTATAACGTATAACGTTATATAGTATTACGTTATAACGTATAACGTTATATAGTATTACGTTATAACGTATAACGTTATATAGTATTACGTTATAACGTATAACGTTATATCATATTACGTTATAACGTATAACGTTATATAGTATTACGTTATAACGTATAACGTTATATAGTATCACCATGTAACGTATAACGTTATATAGTATTACGTTATAACGTATGACGTTATATAGTATTACGTTATAACGTATAACGTTATATAGTATTACGTTATAACGTATAACGTTATATAGTATTACGTTATAACGTATAACGTTATATAGTATTACGTTATAACGTATAACGTTATGTAGTATTACGTTATAACGTATAACGATATGTAGTATTACGTTATAACGTATAACGTTATATAGTATTACGTTATAACGTATAACGTTATATAGTATTACGTTATAACGTATAACATTATATAGTATTACGTTATAACGTATAACGTTATATAGTATCACCATGTAACGTATAACGTTATATAGTATTACGTTATAACGTTTAACGTTATATAGTATTGCGTTATAACGTATAACGTTATATAGTGTTACGTTATAACGTATAACGTTATATAGTATTACGTTATAACGTATAACGATATATAGTATTACGTTATAACGTATGACGTTATATAGTATTACGTTATGACGTATAGCGTTATATAGTATTACGTTATGACGTATAACGTTATATAGTATTACGTTATACCGTATAACGTTATATAGTATTACGTTATAACGTATAACGTTATATAGTATTACGATATAACGTTATATAGTATCACCATATAACGTATAACGTTATATAGTATTACGTTATAACGTATAACGTTATATAGTATTACGTTATAACGTATAACGTTATATAATATTAAGTTATAACGTATAACGTTATATAGTATTACGTTATAACGTTATATAGTATCACCATATAACGTATAACGTTATATAGTATTACGTTATAACGTATAACGTTATATAGTATTACGTTATAACGTATAACGTTATATAGTATTACGATATAACGTTATATAGTATCACCATATAACGTATAACGTTATATAGTATTACGTTATAACGTATAACGTTATATAGTATTACGTTATAACGTATAACGTTATATAATATTAAGTTATAACGTATAACGTTATATAGTATTACGTTATAACGTTATATAGTATCACCATATAACGTATAACGTTATATAGTATTACGTTATAACGTATAACGTTATATAGTATTACGTTATAACGTATAACGTTATATAGTATTACGTTATAACGTATAACGTTATATAGTATTACGTTATGACGTATAACGTTATATGGTATTACCATATAACGTATAGCGTTATATAGTATTACGTTATAACGTTATATAGTTTGACCATATAAAGTATAACGTTATATAGTATTACGTTATAACGTATAACGTTATATAGTATTACGTTATAACGTATAACGTTATAACGTATAACGTTATATAGTATTACGTTATAACGTATAACGTTATATAGTATTACGTTATAACGTATAACGTTATATAGTATTACGTTATAACGTATAACGTTATATAGTATTACGTTATAACGTATAACGTTATAACGTATAACATTATATAGTATTACGTTATAACGTATAACGTTATATAGTATTACGTTATAACGTATAACGTTATATAGTGTTACGTTATAACGTATAACGTTATATAGTATTACGTTATAACGTATAACGATATATAGTATTACGTTATAACGTATAACGTTATATAGTATTACGTTATAACGTATAACGTTATAACGTATAACGTTATATAGTATTACGTTATAAATTATAACGTTATATAGTATTACGTTATAACGTATAACGTTATATAGTATTACCATATAACGTATATCGTTATATAGTATTACCTTATAACTTATAACGTTATATAGTATTACGTTATAACGTATAACGTTATATAGTATTACGTTATGACGTATAACGTTATATGGTATTACCATATAACGTATAGCGTTATATAGTATTACGTTATAACGTTATATAGTTTCACCATATAACGTATAACGTTATATAGTATTACGTTATAACGTATAACGTTATATAGTATTACGTTATAACGTATAACGTTATAACGTATAACGTTATATAGTATTACGTTATAACGTATAACATTATATAGTATTACGTTATAACGTATAACATTATATAGTATTACGTTATAACGTATAACGTTATATAGTATTACGTTATAACGTATAACGTTATATAGTATTACGTTATAACGTATAACGTTATATAGTATTACGTTATAACGTATAACATTATATAGTATTACGTTATAACGTATAACGTTATATAGTATTACGTTATAACGTATAACGTTATATAGTATTACGTTATAACGTATAACATTATATAGTATTACGTTATAACGTATAACGTTATATAGTATTACGTTATGACGTATAACGTTATATAGTATTACGTTATAACGTATAACGTTATATAGTATTACGTTATAACGTATAACGTTATATCATATTACGTTATAACGTATAACGTTATATAGTATTACGTTATAACGTATAACGTTATATAGTATCACCATGTAACGTATAACGTTATATAGTATTACGTTATAACGTATAACGTTATATAGTATTACGTTATAACGTATAACGTTATATAGTATTACGTTATAACGTATAACGTTATATAGTATTACGTTATAACGTATAACGTTATGTAGTATTACGTTATAACGTATAACGTTATATAGTATTACGTTATAACGTATAACGTTATATAGTATTACGTTATAACGTATAACATTATATAGTATTACGTTATAACGTATAACGTTATATAGTATCACCATGTAACGTATAACGTTATATAGTATTACGTTATAACGTATAACGTTATATAGTATTACGTTATAACGTATAACGTTATATAGTATTACGTTATAACGTATAACGTTATATAGTATTACGTTATAACGTATAACGTTATATAGTATTACATTATAACGTATAACGTTATGTAGTATTACGTTATAACGTATAACGTTATATAGTATTACGTTATAACGTATAACGTTATATAGTATTACGTTATAACGTATAACGTTATATAGTATTACGTTATAACGTATAACGTTATATAGTATCACCATGTAACGTATAACGTTATATAGTATTACGTTATAACGTATAACGTTATATAGTATTGCGTTATAACGTATAACGTTATATAGTGTTACGTTATAACGTATAACGTTATATAGAATTACGTTATAACGTATAACGATATATAGTATTACGTTATAACGTATAACGTTATATAGTATTACGTTATGACGTATAGCGTTATATAGTATTACGTTATAACGTATAACGTTATATAGTATTACGTTATAACGTATAACGTTATATCATATTACGTTATAACGTATAACGTTATATAGTATTACGTTATAACGTATAACGTTATATAGTATCACCATGTAACGTATAACGTTATATAGTATTACGTTATAACGTATAACGTTATATAGTATTACGTTATAACGTATAACGTTTTATAGTATTACGTTATAACGTATAACGTTATATAGTATTACGTTATAACGTATAACGTTATGTAGTATTACGTTATAACGTATAACGTTATATAGTATTACGTTATAACGTATAACGTTATATAGTATTACGTTATAACGTATATCATTATATAGTATTACGTTATAACGTATAACGTTATATAGTATCACCATGTAACGTATAACGTTATATAGTATTACGTTATAACTTATAACGTTATATAGTATTACGTTATAACGTATAACGTTATATAGTATTACGTTATAACGTATAACGTTATATAGTATTACGTTATAACGTATAACGTTATGTAGTATTACGTTATAACGTATAACGTTATATAGTATTACGTTATAACGTATAACGTTATATAGTATTACGTTATAACGTATAACATTATATAGTATTACGTTATAACGTATAACGTTATATAGTATCACCATGTAACGTATAACGTTATATAGTATTACGTTATAACGTATAACGTTATATAGTATTGCGTTATAACGTATAACGTTATATAGTGTTACGTTATAACGTATAACGTTATATAGTATTACGTTATAACGTATAACGATATATAGTATTACGTTATAACGTATAACGTTATATAGTATTACGTTATGACGTATAGCGCTATATAGTATTACGTTATGACGTATAACGTTATATAGTATTACGTTATACCGTATAACGTTATATAGTATTACGTTATAACGTATAACGTTATATAGTATTACGTTATAACGTTATATAGTATCACCATATAACGTATAACGTTATATAGTATTACGTTATAACGTATAACGTTATATAGTATTACGTTATAACGTATAACGTTATATAGTATTACGTTATAACGTATAACGTTATATAGTATTACGTTATAAAGTATAACGTTATATAGTATTACGTTATAACGTATAACGTTATATAGTATCACCATGTAACGTATAACGTTATATAGTATTACGTTATAACGTATAACGTTATATAGTATTACGTTATAACGTATAACGTTATATAGTATTACGTTATAACGTATAACGTTATGTAGTATTACGTTATAACGTATAGCGTTATATAGTATTACGTTATGACGTATAACGTTATATAGTATTACGTTATACCGTATAACATTATATAGTATTACGTTATAACGTATAACGTTATATAGTATCACCATGTAACGTATAACGTTATATAGTATTACGTTATAACGTATAACGTTATATAGTATTGCGTTATAACGTATAACGTTATATAGTGTTACGTTATAACGTATAACGTTATATAGAATTACGTTATAACGTATAACGATATATAGTATTACGTTATAACGTATAACGTTATATAGTATTACGTTATGACGTATAGCGTTATATAGTATTACGTTATAACGTATAACGTTATATAGTATTACGTTATAACGTATAACGTTATATCATATTACGTTATAACGTATAACGTTATATAGTATTACGTTATAACGTATAACGTTATATAGTATCACCATGTAACGTATAACGTTATATAGTATTACGTTATAACGTATAACGTTATATAGTATTACGTTATAACGTATAACGTTTTATAGTATTACGTTATAACGTATAACGTTATATAGTATTACGTTATAACGTATAACGTTATGTAGTATTACGTTATAACGTATAACGTTATATAGTATTACGTTATAACGTATAACGTTATATAGTATTACGTTATAACGTATATCATTATATAGTATTACGTTATAACGTATAACGTTATATAGTATCACCATGTAACGTATAACGTTATATAGTATTACGTTATAACTTATAACGTTATATAGTATTACGTTATAACGTATAACGTTATATAGTATTACGTTATAACTTATAACGTTATATAGTATTACGTTATAACGTATAACGTTATGTAGTATTACGTTATAACGTATAACGTTATATAGTATTACGTTATAACGTATAACGTTATGTAGTATTACGTTATAACGTATAACGTTATATAGTATTACGTTATAACGTATAACGTTATATAGTATCACCATGTAACGTATAACGTTATATAGTATTACGTTATAACGTATAACGTTATATAGTATTGCGTTATAACGTATAACGTTATATAGTGTTACGTTATAACGTATAACGTTATATAGTATTACGTTATAACGTATAACGATATATAGTATTACGTTATAACGTATAACGTTATATAGTATTACGTTATGACGTATAGCGCTATATAGTATTACGTTATGACGTATAACGTTATATAGTATTACGTTATACCGTATAACGTTATATAGTATTACGTTATAACGTATAACGTTATATAGTATTACGTTATAACGTTATATAGTATCACCATATAACGTATAACGTTATATAGTATTACGTTATAACGTATAACGTTATATAGTATTACGTTATAACGTATAACGTTATATAGTATTACGTTATAACGTATAACGTTATATAGTATTACGTTATAAAGTATAACGTTATATAGTATTACGTTATAACGTATAACGTTATATAGTATCACCATGTAACGTATAACGTTATATAGTATTACGTTATAACGTATAACGTTATATAGTATTACGTTATAACGTATAACGTTATATAGTATTACGTTATAACGTATAACGTTATGTAGTATTACGTTATAACGTATAGCGTTATATAGTATTACGTTATGACGTATAACGTTATATAGTATTACGTTATACCGTATAACGTTATATAGTATTACGTTATAACGTATAACGTTATATAGTATTACGTTATAACGTTATATAGTATCACCATATAACGTATAACGTTATATAGTATTACGTTATAACGTATAACGTTATATAGTATTACGTTATAACGTATAACGTTATATAGTATTAAGTTATAACGTATAACGTTATATAGTATTACGTTATAACGTTATATAGTATCACCATATAACGTATAACGTTATATAGTATTACGTTATAACGTATAACGTTATATAGTATTACGTTATAACGTATAACGTTATATAGTATTACGTTATGACGTATAACGTTATATGGTATTACCATATAACGTATAGCGTTATATAGTATTACGTTATAACGTTATATAGTTTGACCATATAACGTATAACGTTATATAGTATTACGTTATAACGTATAACGTTATATAGTATTACGTTATAACGTATAACGTTATAACGTATAACGTCATATAGTATTACGTTATAACGTATAACGTTATATAGTATTACGTTATAACGTATAACGTTATATAGTATTACGTTATAACGTATAACGTTATAACGTATAACATTATATAGTATTACGTTATAACGTATAACGTTATATAGTATTACGTTATAACGTATAACGTTATATAGTGTTACGTTATAACGTATAACGTTATATAGTATTACGTTATAACGTATAACGATATATAGTATTACGTTATAACGTATAACGTTATATAGTATTACGTTATGACGTATAACGTTATATAGTATTACGTTATGACGTATAACGTTATATAGTATTACGTTATACCGTATAACGTTATATAGTATTACGTTATAACATATAACGTTATATAGTATTACGTTATAACGTTATATAGTATCACCATGTAACGTATAACGTTATATAGTATTACGTTATAACGTATAACGTTATATAGTATTACGTTATAACGTATAACGTTATATAGTATTAAGTTATAACGTATAACGTTATATAGTATTACGTTATAACGTTATATAGTATCACCATATAACGTATAACGTTATATAGTATTACGTTATAACGTATAACGTTATATAGTATTACGTTATAACGTATAACGTTATATAGTATTACGTTATAACGTATAACGTTATGTAGTATTACGTTATAACGTATAACGTTATATAGTATTACGTTATAACGTATAACGTTATATAGTATTACGTTATAACGTATAACATTATATAGTATTACGTTATAACGTATAACGTTATATAGTATCACCATGTAACGTATAACGTTATATAGTATTACGTTATAACGTATAACGTTATATAGTATTGCGTTATAACGTATAACGTTATATAGTGTTACGTTATAACGTATAACGTTATATAGAATTACGTTATAACGTATAACGATATATAGTATTACGTTATAACGTATAACGTTATATAGTATTACGTTATGACGTATAGCGTTATATAGTATTACGTTATAACGTATAACGTTATATAGTAGTACGTTATAACGTATAACGTTATATCATATTACGTTATAACGTATAACGTTATATAGTATTACGTTATAACGTATAACGTTATATAGTATCACCATGTAACGTATAACGTTATATAGTATTACGTTATAACGTATAACGTTATATAGTATTACGTTATAACGTATAACGTTTTATAGTATTACGTTATAACGTATAACGTTATATAGTATTACGTTATAACGTATAACGTTATGTAGTATTACGTTATAACGTATAACGTTATATAGTATTACGTTATAACGTATAACGTTATATAGTATTACGTTATAACGTATATCATTATATAGTATTACGTTATAACGTATAACGTTATATAGTATCACCATGTAACGTATAACGTTATATAGTATTACGTTATAACTTATAACGTTATATAGTATTACGTTATAACGTATAACGTTATATAGTATTACGTTATAACGTATAACGTTATATAGTATTACGTTATAACGTATAACGTTATGTAGTATTACGTTATAACGTATAACGTTATATAGTATTACGTTATAACGTATAACGTTATATAGTATTACGTTATAACGTATAACATTATATAGTATTACGTTATAACGTATAACGTTATATAGTATCACCATGTAACGTATAACGTTATATAGTATTACGTTATAACGTATAACGTTATATAGTATTGCGTTATAACGTATAACGTTATATAGTGTTACGTTATAACGTATAACGTTATATAGTATTACGTTATAACGTATAACGATATATAGTATTACGTTATAACGTATAACGTTATATAGTATTACGTTATAACGTTATATAGTATCACCATATAACGTATAACGTTATATAGTATTACGTTATAACGTATAACGTTATATAGTATTACGTTATAACGTATAACGTTATATAGTATTACGTTATAACGTATAACGTTATATAGTATTACGTTATAAAGTATAACGTTATATAGTATTACGTTATAACGTATAACGTTATATAGTATCACCATGTAACGTATAACGTTATATAGTATTACGTTATAACGTATAACGTTATATAGTATTACGTTATAACGTATAACGTTATATAGTATTACGTTATAACGTATAACGTTATGTAGTATTACGTTATAACGTATAGCGTTATATAGTATTACGTTATGACGTATAACGTTATATAGTATTACGTTATACCGTATAACGTTATATAGTATTACGTTATAACGTATAACGTTATATAGTATTACGTTATAACGTTATATAGTATCACCATATAACGTATAACGTTATATAGTATTACGTTATAACGTATAACGTTATATAGTATTACGTTATAACGTATAACGTTATATAGTATTAAGTTATAACGTATAACGTTATATAGTATTACGTTATAACGTTATATAGTATCACCATATAACGTATAACGTTATATAGTATTACGTTATAACGTATAACGTTATATAGTATTACGTTATAACGTATAACGTTATATAGTATTACGTTATGACGTATAACGTTATATGGTATTACCATATAACGTATAGCGTTATATAGTATTACGTTATAACGTTATATAGTTTGACCATATAACGTATAACGTTATATAGTATTACGTTATAACGTATAACGTTATATAGTATTACGTTATAACGTATAACGTTATAACGTATAACGTCATATAGTATTACGTTATAACGTATAACGTTATATAGTATTACGTTATAACGTATAACGTTATATAGTATTACGTTATAACGTATAACGTTATAACGTATAACATTATATAGTATTACGTTATAACGTATAACGTTATATAGTATTACGTTATAACGTATAACGTTATATAGTGTTACGTTATAACGTATAACGTTATATAGTATTACGTTATAACGTATAACGATATATAGTATTACGTTATAACGTATAACGTTATATAGTATTACGTTATGACGTATAACGTTATATAGTATTACGTTATGACGTATAACGTTATATAGTATTACGTTATACCGTATAACGTTATATAGTATTACGTTATAACATATAACGTTATATAGTATTACGTTATAACGTTATATAGTATCACCATGTAACGTATAACGTTATATAGTATTACGTTATAACGTATAACGTTATATAGTATTACGTTATAACGTATAACGTTATATAGTATTAAGTTATAACGTATAACGTTATATAGTATTACGTTATAACGTTATATAGTATCACCATATAACGTATAACGTTATATAGTATTACGTTATAACGTATAACGTTATATAGTATTACGTTATAACGTATAACGTTATATAGTATTACGTTATAACGTATAACGTTATATAGTATTAAGTTATAACGTATAACGTTATATAGTATTACGTTATAACGTTATATAGTATCACCATATAACGTATAACGTTATATAGTATTACGTTATAACGTATAACGTTATATAGTATTACGTTATAACGTATAACGTTATATAGTATTACGTTATAACGTATAACGTTATATAGTATTACGTTATAACGTATAACGTTATATAGTATTACCATATAACGTATATCGTTATATAGTATTACCTTATAACGTATAACGTTATATAGTATTACGTTATAACGTATAACGTTATATAGTATTACGTTATGACGTATAACGTTATATGGTATTACCATATAACGTATAGCGTTATATAGTATTACGTTATAACGTTATATAGCTTCACCATATAACGTATAACGTTATATAGTATTACGTTATAACGTTATATAGCTTCACCATATAACGTATAACGTTATATAGTATTACGTTATAACGTATAACGTTATATAGTATTACGTTATAACGTATAACGTTATAACGTATAACGTTATATAGTATTACGTTATAACGTATAACGTTATAACGTATAACGTTATATAGTATTACGTTATAACGTATAACATTATATAGTAGTACGTTATAACGTATAACGTTATATAGTATTACGTTATAACGTATAACGTTATATAGTATTACGTTATAACGTATAACGTTATATAGTATTACGTTATAACGTATAACGTTATGTAGTATTACGTTATAACGTATAACGTTATATAGTATTACGTTATAACGTATAACGTTATATAGTATTACGTTATAACGTATAACGTTATATAGTATTAAGTTATAACGTATAACGTTATATAGTATTACGTTATAACGTTATATAGTATCACCATATAACGTATAACGTTATATAGTATTACGTTATAACGTATAACGTTATATAGTATTACGTTATAACGTATAACGTTATATAGTATTACGTTATAACGTATAACGTTATATAGTATTACGTTATAACGTATAACGTTATATAGTATTACCATATAACGTATATCGTTATATAGTATTACCTTATAACGTATAACTTTATATAGTATTACGTTATAACGTATAACGTTATATCATATTACGTTATAACGTATAACGTTATATAGTATTACGTTATAACGTATAACGTTATATAGTATTACGTTATAACGTATAACATTATATAGTATTACGTTATAACGTATAACGTTATATAGTATCACCATGTAACGTATAACGTTATATAGTATTACGTTATAACGTATAACGTTATATAGTATTACGTTATAACGTATAACGATATATAGTATTACGTTATAACGTATAACGTTATATAGTATCACCAGGTAACGTATAACGTTATATAGTATTACGTTATAACGTATAACGTTATATAGTATTACGTTATAACGTATAACGTTATGTAGTATTACGTTATAACGTATAACGTTATATAGTATTACGTTATAACGTATAACGTTATATAGTATTACGTTATAACGTATAACGTTATATAGTATTAAGTTATAACGTATAACGTTATATAGTATTACGTTATAACGTTATATAGTATCACCATATAACGTATAACGTTATATAGTATTACGTTATAACGTATAACGTTATATAGTATTACGTTATAACGTATAACGTTATATAGTATTACGTTATAACGTATAACGTTATATAGTATTACGTTATAACGTATAACGTTATATAGTATTACCATATAACGTATATCGTTATATAGTATTACCTTATAACGTATAACGTTATATAGTATTACGTTATAACGTATAACGTTATATAGTATTACGTTATGACGTATAACGTTATATGGTATTACCATATAACGTATAGCGTTATATAGTATTACGTTATAACGTTATATAGCTTCACCATATAACGTATAACTTTATATAGTATTACGTTATAACGTTATATAGCTTCACCATATAACGTATAACGTTATATAGTATTACGTTATAACGTATAACGTTATATAGTATTACGTTATAACGTATAACGTTATAACGTATAACGTTATATAGTATTACGTTATAACGTATAACGTTATATTGTATTACGTTATAACGTATAACGTTATATAGTATCACCATGTAACGTATAACGTTATATAGTATTACGTTATAACGTATAACGTTATATAGTATTACGTTATAACGTATAACGTTATATAGTATTACGTTATAACGAATAACGTTATATAGTATTACGTTATAACGTATAACATTATATAGTATTACGTTATAACGTATAACGTTATATAGTATCACCATGTAACGTATAACGTTATATAGTATTACGTTATAACGTATAACGTTATATAGTATTGTGTTATAACGTATAACGTTATATAGTGTTACGTTATAACGTATAACGTTATATAGTATTACGTTATAACGTATAACGTTATATCATATTACGTTATAACGTATAACGTTATATAGTATTACGTTATAACGTATAACGTTATATAGTATTACGTTATAACGTATAACGTTATATCATATTACGTTATAACGTATAACGTTATATAGTATTACGTTATAACGTATAACGTTATATAGTATTACGTTATAACGTATAACATTATATAGTATTACGTTATAACGTATAACGTTATATAGTATCACCATGTAACGTATAACGTTATATAGTATTGCGTTATAACGTATAACGTTATATAGTATTACGTTATAACGTATAACGTTATATAGTATTACGTTATAACGTATAACGTTATATAGTATTACGTTATAACGTATAACATTATATAGTATTACGTTATAACGTATAACGTTATATAATATCACCATGTAACGTATAACGTTATATAGTATTACGTTATAACGTATAACGTTATATAGTATTACCATATAACGTATAGCGTTATATAGTATTACGTTATAACGTTATATAGTTTGACCATATAACGTATAACGTTATATAGTATTACGTTATAACGTATAACGTTATATAGTATTACGTTATAACGTATAACGTTATAACGTATAACGTCATATATTATTACGTTATAACGTATAACGTTATATAGTATTACGTTATAACGTATAACGTTATATAGTATTACGTTATAACGTATAACGTTATAACGTATAACATTATATAGTATTACGTTATAACGTATAACGTTATATAGTATTACGTTATAACGTATAACGTTATATAGTGTTACGTTATAACGTATAACGTTATATAGTATTACGTTATAACGTATAACGATATATAGTATTACGTTATAACGTATAACGTTATATAGTATTACGTTATGACGTATAACGTTATATAGTATTACGTTATGACGTATAACGTTATATAGTATTACGTTATACCGTATAACGTTATATAGTATTACGTTATAACGTATAACGTTATATAGTATTACGTTATAACGTTATATAGTATCACCATATAACGTATAACGTTATATAGTATTACGTTATAACGTATAACGTTATATAGTATTACGTTATAACGTATAACGTTATATAGTATTAAGTTATAACGTATAACGTTATATAGTATTACGTTATAACGTTTAACGTTATATAGTATTACGTTATAACGTATAACGTTATATAGAATTACGTTATAACGTATAACGTTATATAGTATTACGTTATAACGTTTAACGTTATATAGTATTACCATATAACGTATAACGTTATATAGTATTACGGTATAACATATAACGTTATATAGTATTACCATATAACGTATAACGTTATATAGTATTACGGTATAACATATAACGTTATATAGTATTACGTTATAACGTATAACATTATATAGTATTGCGCTATAACGTATAACGATATATAGTATCACCATGTAACGTATAACGTTATACAGTATTACGTTATAACGTATAACGGTATATAGTATTACGTAACAACGTATAACGTTATATATAGTATTACGTTATAACGTTATATAGTATCACCATATAACGTATAACGTTATATAGTATTACGTTATAACGTTATATAGTATTACGTTATAACGTTATATAGTATTACGTTATAACGTTATATAGCATTACGTTATAACGTTATATAGTATTACGTTATAACGTTATATAGTATCACCATATAACGTATAACGTTATATAGTGTTACGTTATAACGTATAACGTTATATAGTATTACGTTATAACGTTATATAGTATCACCATATAACGTATAACGTTATATAGTATTACGTTATAACGTATAACGTTATATAGTATTACGTTATAACGTATAACGTTATATAGTATTACGTTATAACGTTATATAGTATCACCATATAACGTATAACGTTATATAGTGTTACGTTATAACGTATAACATTATATAGTATTACGTTATAACGTATAACGTTATATAGTATTACGTTATAACGTATAACGTTATATAGTATTACGTTATAACGTATAACGTTATGTAGTATCACCATGTAACGTATAACATTATATAGTATTGCGCTATAACGTATAACGATATATAGTATTACGTTATAACGTATAACGTTATGTAGTATTAGGTTATAACGTTATATAGTACCACCATATAACGTATAACGTTATATAGTATTACGTTATAACGTATAACGTTATATAGTATTACGTTATAACGTATAACGTTATATAGTATTACGTTATGACGTATAACGTAATATGGTATTACCATATAACGTATAACGTTATATAGTATTACGTTATAACGTTATATAGTATCACCATATAGCGTATAACGTTATATAGTATTACGTTATAACGTATAACGTTATATAGTATTACGTTATAACGTATAACGTTATATAGTATTACATTATAACGTATAACGTTATATAGTATTACCATATAACGTATAACGTTATATAGTATTACGTTATAACGTATAACGTTATATAGTATTACGTTATAACGTATAACGTTATATAGTATTACGTTATAACGTATAACGTTCTATAGTATTAAGTTATAACGTATAACGTTGTATAGTATTACGTTATAACGTTATATAGTATCACCATATAACGTATAACGTTATATAGTATTACGTTATAACGCATAACGTTATATAGTATTACGTTATAACGTATAACGTTATATAGTATTACGTTATGACGTATAACGTTATATGGTATTACCATATAACGTATAACGTTATATAGTATTAAGTTATAACGTATAACGTTATGTAGTATTACGTTACAACGTTATATAGTACCACCATATAACGTATAACGTTATATAGTATTACGTTATAACGTATAACGTTATATAGTATTACGTTATAACGTATAACGTTATATAGTATTAAGTTATAACGTATAACGTTATATAGTATTACGTTATAACGTTATATAGTATCACCATATAACGTATAACGTTATATAGTATTACGTTATAACGTATAACGTTATATAGTATTACGTTATAACGTATAACGTTATATAGTATTACGTTATAACGTATAACGTTATATAGTATTACGTTATAACGTATAACGTTATATAGTATTACCTTATAACGTATAACGTTATATAGTATTACGTTATAACGTATAACGTTATATCATATTACGTTATAACGTATAACGTTATATAGTATTACGTTATAACGTATAACGTTATATAGTATTACGTTATAACGTATAACATTATATAGTATTACGTTATAACGTATAACGTTATATAGTATCACCATGTAACGTATAACGTTATATAGTATTACGTTATAACGTATAACGTTATATAGTATTAAGTTATAACGTATAACGTTATATAGTATTACGTTATAACGTTATATAGTATCACCATATAACGTATAACGTTATATAGTATTACGTTATAACGTATAACGTTATATAGTATTACGTTATAACGTATAACGTTATATAGTATTACGTTATAACGTATAACGTTATATAGTATTACGTTATAACGTATAACGTTATATAGTATTACCTTATAACGTATAACGTTATATAGTATTACGTTATAACGTATAACGTTATATCATATTACGTTATAACGTATAACGTTATATAGTATTACGTTATAACGTATAACGTTATATAGTATTACGTTATAACGTATAACATTATATAGTATTACGTTATAACGTATAACGTTATATAGTATCACCATGTAACGTATAACGTTATATAGTATTACGTTATAACGTATAACGTTATATAGTATTACGTTATAACGTATAACGTTATATAGTATTACGTTATAACGTATAACGATATATAGTATTACGTTATAACGTATAACGTTATATAGTATCACCATGTAACGTATAACGTTATATAGTATTACGTTATAACGTATAACGTTATATAGTATTACGTTATAACGTATAACGTTATGTAGTATTACGTTATAACGTATAACGTTATATAGTATTACGTTATAACGTATAACGTTATATAGTATTACGTTATAACGTATAACGTTATATAGTATTAAGTTATAACGTATAACGTTATATAGTATTACGTTATAACGTTATATAGTATCACCATATAACGTATAACGTTATATAGTATTACGTTATAACGTATAACGTTATATAGTATTACGTTATAACGTATAACGTTATATAGTATTACGTTATAACGTATAACGTTATATAGTATTACGTTATAACGTATAACGTTATATAGTATTACCATATAACGTATATCGTTATATAGTATTACCTTATAACGTATAACGTTATATAGTATTACGTTATAACGTATAACGTTATATAGTATTACGTTATGACGTATAACGTTATATGGTATTACCATATAACGTATAGCGTTATATAGTATTACGTTATAACGTATAACGTTATATAGTATCACCATGTAACGTATAACGTTATATAGTATTACGTTATAACGTATAACGTTATATAGTATTAAGTTATAACGTATAACGTTATATAGTATTACGTTATAACGTTATATAGTATCACCATATAACGTATAACGTTATATAGTATTACGTTATAACGTATAACGTTATATAGTATTACGTTATAACGTATAACGTTATATAGTATTACGTTATAACGTATAACGTTATATAGTATTACGTTATAACGTATAACGTTATATAGTATTACCTTATAACGTATAACGTTATATAGTATTACGTTATAACGTATAACGTTATATCATATTACGTTATAACGTATAACGTTATATAGTATTACGTTATAACGTATAACGTTATATAGTATTACGTTATAACGTATAACATTATATAGTATTACGTTATAACGTATAACGTTATATAGTATCACCATGTAACGTATAACGTTATATAGTATTACGTTATAACGTATAACGTTATATAGTATTACGTTATAACGTATAACGTTATATAGTATTACGTTATAACGTATAACGATATATAGTATTACGTTATAACGTATAACGTTATATAGTATCACCATGTAACGTATAACGTTATATAGTATTACGTTATAACGTATAACGTTATATAGTATTACGTTATAACGTATAACGTTATGTAGTATTACGTTATAACGTATAACGTTATATAGTATTACGTTATAACGTATAACGTTATATAGTATTACGTTATAACGTATAACGTTATATAGTATTAAGTTATAACGTATAACGTTATATAGTATTACGTTATAACGTTATATAGTATCA
Source organism: Bombus flavifrons (assembly GCF_040668555.2). Taxonomy (NCBI): domain Eukaryota; kingdom Metazoa; phylum Arthropoda; class Insecta; order Hymenoptera; family Apidae; genus Bombus; species Bombus flavifrons. The sequence continues at coordinate 83,982 of NW_027184858.1, read as the reverse complement.
CCATATAACGTATAACGTTATATAGTATTACGTTATAACGTATAACGTTATATAGTATTACGTTATAACGTATAACGTTATATAGTATTACGTTATAACGTATAACGTTATATAGTATTACGTTATAACGTATAACGTTATATAGTATTACCATATAACGTATATCGTTATATAGTATTACCTTATAACGTATAACGTTATATAGTATTACGTTATAACGTATAACGTTATATAGTATTACGTTATGACGTATAACGTTATATGGTATTACCATATAACGTATAGCGTTATATAGTATTACGTTATAACGTTATATAGCTTCACCATATAACGTATAACGTTATATAGTATTACGTTATAACGTTATATAGCTTCACCATATAACGTATAACGTTATATAGTATTACGTTATAACGTATAACGTTATATAGTATTACGTTATAACGTATAACGTTATAACGTATAACGTTATATAGTATTACGTTATAACGTATAACGTTATAACGTATAACGTTATATAGTATTACGTTATAACGTATAACATTATATAGTAGTACGTTATAACGTATAACGTTATATAGTATTACGTTATAACGTATAACGTTATATAGTATTACGTTATAACGTATAACGTTATATAGTATTACGTTATAACGTATAACGTTATATAGTATTACGTTATAACGTATAACGTTATATTGTATTACGTTATAACGTATAACGTTATATAGTATCACCATGTAACGTATAACGTTATATAGTATTACGTTATAACGTATAACGTTATATAGTATTACGTTATAACGTATAACGTTATATAGTATTACGTTATAACGAATAACGTTATATAGTATTACGTTATAACGTATAACATTATATAGTATTACGTTATAACGTATAACGTTATATAGTATCACCATGTAACGTATAACGTTATATAGTATTACGTTATAACGTATAACGTTATATAGTATTGCGTTATAACGTATAACGTTATATAGTGTTACGTTATAACGTATAACGTTATATAGAATTAGGTTATAACGTATAACGATATATAGTATTACGTTATAACGTATAACGTTATATAGTATCACCATGTAACGTATAACGTTATATAGTATTGCGTTATAACGTATAACGTTATATAGTATTACGTTATAACGTATAACGTTATATAGTATTACGTTATAACGTATAACGTTATATAGTATTACGTTATAACGTATAACATTATATAGTATTACGTTATAACGTATAACGTTATATAATATCACCATGTAACGTATAACGTTATATATTATTACGTTATAACGTATAACGTTATATAGTATTACCATATAACGTATAGCGTTATATAGTATTACGTTATAACGTTATATAGTTTGACCATATAACGTATAACGTTATATAGTATTACGTTATAACGTATAACGTTATATAGTATTACGTTATAACGTTTAACGTTATATAGTATTACGTTATAACGTATAACGTTATATAGAATTACGTTATAACGTATAACGTTATATAGTATTACGTTATAACGTTTAACGTTATATAGTATTACCATATAACGTATAACGTTATATAGTATTACGGTATAACATATAACGTTATATAGTATTACCATATAACGTATAACGTTATATAGTATTACGGTATAACATATAACGTTATATAGTATTACGTTATAACGTATAACATTATATAGTATTGCGCTATAACGTATAACGATATATAGTATCACCATGTAACGTATAACGTTATACAGTATTACGTTATAACGTATAACGGTATATAGTATTACGTAACAACGTATAACGTTATATATAGTATTACGTTATAACGTTATATAGTATCACCATATAACGTATAACGTTATATAGTATTACGTTATAACGTTATATAGTATTACGTTATAACGTTATATAGTATTACGTTATAACGTTATATAGCATTACGTTATAACGTTATATAGTATTACGTTATAACGTTATATAGTATCACCATATAACGTATAACGTTATATAGTGTTACGTTATAACGTATAACGTTATATAGTATTACGTTATAACGTTATATAGTATCACCATATAACGTATAACGTTATATAGTATTACGTTATAACGTATAACGTTATATAGTATTACGTTATAACGTATAACGTTATATAGTATTACGTTATAACGTTATATAGTATCACCATATAACGTATAACGTTATATAGTGTTACGTTATAACGTATAACATTATATAGTATTACGTTATAACGTATAACGTTATATAGTATTACGTTATAACGTATAACGTTATATAGTATTACGTTATAACGTATAACGTTATGTAGTATCACCATGTAACGTATAACATTATATAGTATTGCGCTATAACGTATAACGATATATAGTATTACGTTATAACGTATAACGTTATGTAGTATTAGGTTATAACGTTATATAGTACCACCATATAACGTATAACGTTATATAGTATTACGTTATAACGTATAACGTTATATAGTATTACGTTATAACGTATAACGTTATATAGTATTACGTTATGACGTATAACGTAATATGGTATTACCATATAACGTATAACGTTATATAGTATTACGTTATAACGTTATATAGTATCACCATATAGCGTATAACGTTATATAGTATTACGTTATAACGTATAACGTTATATAGTATTACGTTATAACGTATAACGTTATATAGTATTACATTATAACGTATAACGTTATATAGTATTACCATATAACGTATAACGTTATATAGTATTACGTTATAACGTATAACGTTATATAGTATTACGTTATAACGTATAACGTTATATAGTATTACGTTATAACGTATAACGTTCTATAGTATTAAGTTATAACGTATAACGTTGTATAGTATTACGTTATAACGTTATATAGTATCACCATATAACGTATAACGTTATATAGTATTACGTTATAAGGTATAACGTTATATAGTATTACGTTATAACGCATAACGTTATATAGTATTACGTTATAACGTATAACGTTATATAGTATTACGTTATGACGTATAACGTTATATGGTATTACCATATAACGTATAACGTTATATAGTATTAAGTTATAACGTATAACGTTATGTAGTATTACGTTACAACGTTATATAGTACCACCATATAACGTATAACGTTATATAGTATTACGTTATAACGTATAACGTTATATAGTATTACGTTATAACGTATAACGTTATATAGTATTAAGTTATAACGTATAACGTTATATAGTATTACGTTATAACGTTATATAGTATCACCATATAACGTATAACGTTATATAGTATTACGTTATAACGTATAACGTTATATAGTATTACGTTATAACGTATAACGTTATATAGTATTACGTTATAACGTATAACGTTATATAGTATTACGTTATAACGTATAACGTTATATAGTATTACCTTATAACGTATAACGTTATATAGTATTACGTTATAACGTATAACGTTATATCATATTACGTTATAACGTATAACGTTATATAGTATTACGTTATAACGTTATATAGTATCACCATATAACGTATAACGTTATATAGTATTACGTTATAACGTATAACGTTATATAGTATTACGTTATAACGTATAACGTTATATAGTATTACGTTATAACGTATAACGTTATATAGTATTACGTTATAACGTATAACGTTATATAGTATTACCTTATAACGTATAACGTTATATAGTATTACGTTATAACGTATAACGTTATATCATATTACGTTATAACGTATAACGTTATATAGTATTACGTTATAACGTATAACGTTATATCATATTACGTTATAACGTATAACGTTATATAGTATTACGTTATAACGTATAACGATATATAGTATTACGTTATAACGTATAACGTTATATAGTACCACCATATAACGTATAACGTTATATAGTATTACGTTATAACGTATAACGTTATATAGTATTACGTTATAACGTATAACGTTATATAGTATTAAGTTATAACGTATAACGTTATATAGTATTACGTTATAACGTTATATAGTATCACCATATAACGTATAACGTTATATAGTATTACGTTATAACGTATAACGTTATATAGTATTACGTTATAACGTATAACGTTATATAGTATTACGTTATAACGTATAACGTTATATAGTATTACGTTATAACGTATAACGTTATATAGTATTACCTTATAACGTATAACGTTATATAGTATTACGTTATAACGTATAACGTTATATCATATTACGTTATAACGTATAACGTTATATAGTATTACGTTATAACGTATAACGTTATATAGTATTACGTTATAACGTATAACATTATATAGTATTACGTTATAACGTATAACGTTATATAGTATCACCATGTAACGTATAACGTTATATAGTATTACGTTATAACGTATAACGTTATATAGTATTAAGTTATAACGTATAACGTTATATAGTATTACGTTATAACGTTATATAGTATCACCATATAACGTATAACGTTATATAGTATTACGTTATAACGTATAACGTTATATAGTATTACGTTATAACGTATAACGTTATATAGTATTACGTTATAACGTATAACGTTATATAGTATTACGTTATAACGTATAACGTTATATAGTATTACCTTATAACGTATAACGTTATATAGTATTACGTTATAACGTATAACGTTATATCATATTACGTTATAACGTATAACGTTATATAGTATTACGTTATAACGTATAACGTTATATCATATTACGTTATAACGTATAACGTTATATAGTATTACGTTATAACGTATAACGATATATAGTATTACGTTATAACGTATAACGTTATATAGTACCACCATATAACGTATAACGTTATATAGTATTACGTTATAACGTATAACGTTATATAGTATTACGTTATAACGTATAACGTTATATAGTATTAAGTTATAACGTATAACGTTATATAGTATTACGTTATAACGTTATATAGTATCACCATATAACGTATAACGTTATATAGTATTACGTTATAACGTATAACGTTATATAGTATTACGTTATAACGTATAACGTTATATAGTATTACGTTATAACGTATAACGTTATATAGTATTACGTTATAACGTATAACGTTATATAGTATTACCTTATAACGTATAACGTTATATAGTATTACGTTATAACGTATAACGTTATATCATATTACGTTATAACGTATAACGTTATATAGTATTACGTTATAACGTATAACGTTATATAGTATTACGTTATAACGTATAACATTATATAGTATTACGTTATAACGTATAACGTTATATAGTATCACCATGTAACGTATAACGTTATATAGTATTACGTTATAACGTATAACGTTATATAGTATTAAGTTATAACGTATAACGTTATATAGTATTACGTTATAACGTTATATAGTATCACCATATAACGTATAACGTTATATAGTATTACGTTATAACGTATAACGTTATATAGTATTACGTTATAACGTATAACGTTATATAGTATTACGTTATAACGTATAACGTTATATAGTATTACGTTATAACGTATAACGTTATATAGTATTACCTTATAACGTATAACGTTATATAGTATTACGTTATAACGTATAACGTTATATCATATTACGTTATAACGTATAACGTTATATAGTATTACGTTATAACGTATAACGTTATATAGTATTACGTTATAACGTATAACATTATATAGTATTACGTTATAACGTATAACGTTATATAGTATCACCATGTAACGTATAACGTTATATAGTATTACGTTATAACGTATAACGTTATATAGTATTACGTTATAACGTATAACGATATATAGTATTACGTTATAACGTATAACGTTATATAGTATCACCATGTAACGTATAACGTTATATAGTATTACGTTATAACGTATAACGTTATATAGTATTACGTTATAACGTATAACGTTATGTAGTATTACGTTATAACGTATAACGTTATATAGTATTACGTTATAACGTATAACGTTATATAGTATTACGTTATAACGTATAACGTTATATAGTATTAAGTTATAACGTATAACGTTATATAGTATTACGTTATAACGTTATATAGTATCACCATATAACGTATAACGTTATATAGTATTACGTTATAACGTATAACGTTATATAGTATTACGTTATAACGTATAACGTTATATAGTATTACGTTATAACGTATAACGTTATATAGTATTACGTTATAACGTATAACGTTATATAGTATTACCATATAACGTATATCGTTATATAGTATTACCTTATAACGTATAACGTTATATAGTATTACGTTATAACGTATAACGTTATATAGTATTACGTTATGACGTATAACGTTATATGGTATTACCATATAACGTATAGCGTTATATAGTATTACGTTATAACGTTATATAGCTTCACCATATAACGTATAACGTTATATAGTATTACGTTATAACGTTATATAGCTTCACCATATAACGTATAACGTTATATAGTATTACGTTATAACGTATAACGTTATATAGTATTACGTTATAACGTATAACGTTATAACGTATAACGTTATATAGTATTACGTTATAACGTATAACGTTATAACGTATAACGTTATATAGTATTACGTTATAACGTATAACATTATATAGTAGTACGTTATAACGTATAACGTTATATAGTATTACGTTATAACGTATAACGTTATATAGTATTACGTTATAACGTATAACGTTATATAGTATTACGTTATAACGTATAACGTTATATAGTATTACGTTATAACGTATAACGTTATATTGTATTACGTTATAACGTATAACGTTATATAGTATCACCATGTAACGTATAACGTTATATAGTATTACGTTATAACGTATAACGTTATATAGTATTACGTTATAACGTATAACGTTATATAGTATTACGTTATAACGAATAACGTTATATAGTATTACGTTATAACGTATAACATTATATAGTATTACGTTATAACGTATAACGTTATATAGTATCACCATGTAACGTATAACGTTATATAGTATTACGTTATAACGTATAACGTTATATAGTATTGCGTTATAACGTATAACGTTATATAGTGTTACGTTATAACGTATAACGTTATATAGAATTAGGTTATAACGTATAACGATATATAGTATTACGTTATAACGTATAACGTTATATAGTATCACCATGTAACGTATAACGTTATATAGTATTGCGTTATAACGTATAACGTTATATAGTATTACGTTATAACGTATAACGTTATATAGTATTACGTTATAACGTATAACGTTATATAGTATTACGTTATAACGTATAACATTATATAGTATTACGTTATAACGTATAACGTTATATAATATCACCATGTAACGTATAACGTTATATATTATTACGTTATAACGTATAACGTTATATAGTATTACCATATAACGTATAGCGTTATATAGTATTACGTTATAACGTTATATAGTTTGACCATATAACGTATAACGTTATATAGTATTACGTTATAACGTATAACGTTATATAGTATTACGTTATAACGTTTAACGTTATATAGTATTACGTTATAACGTATAACGTTATATAGAATTACGTTATAACGTATAACGTTATATAGTATTACGTTATAACGTTTAACGTTATATAGTATTACCATATAACGTATAACGTTATATAGTATTACGGTATAACATATAACGTTATATAGTATTACCATATAACGTATAACGTTATATAGTATTACGGTATAACATATAACGTTATATAGTATTACGTTATAACGTATAACATTATATAGTATTGCGCTATAACGTATAACGATATATAGTATCACCATGTAACGTATAACGTTATACAGTATTACGTTATAACGTATAACGGTATATAGTATTACGTAACAACGTATAACGTTATATATAGTATTACGTTATAACGTTATATAGTATCACCATATAACGTATAACGTTATATAGTATTACGTTATAACGTTATATAGTATTACGTTATAACGTTATATAGTATTACGTTATAACGTTATATAGCATTACGTTATAACGTTATATAGTATTACGTTATAACGTTATATAGTATCACCATATAACGTATAACGTTATATAGTGTTACGTTATAACGTATAACGTTATATAGTATTACGTTATAACGTTATATAGTATCACCATATAACGTATAACGTTATATAGTATTACGTTATAACGTATAACGTTATATAGTATTACGTTATAACGTATAACGTTATATAGTATTACGTTATAACGTTATATAGTATCACCATATAACGTATAACGTTATATAGTGTTACGTTATAACGTATAACATTATATAGTATTACGTTATAACGTATAACGTTATATAGTATTACGTTATAACGTATAACGTTATATAGTATTACGTTATAACGTATAACGTTATGTAGTATCACCATGTAACGTATAACATTATATAGTATTGCGCTATAACGTATAACGATATATAGTATTACGTTATAACGTATAACGTTATGTAGTATTAGGTTATAACGTTATATAGTACCACCATATAACGTATAACGTTATATAGTATTACGTTATAACGTATAACGTTATATAGTATTACGTTATAACGTATAACGTTATATAGTATTACGTTATGACGTATAACGTAATATGGTATTACCATATAACGTATAACGTTATATAGTATTACGTTATAACGTTATATAGTATCACCATATAGCGTATAACGTTATATAGTATTACGTTATAACGTATAACGTTATATAGTATTACGTTATAACGTATAACGTTATATAGTATTACATTATAACGTATAACGTTATATAGTATTACCATATAACGTATAACGTTATATAGTATTACGTTATAACGTATAACGTTATATAGTATTACGTTATAACGTATAACGTTATATAGTATTACGTTATAACGTATAACGTTCTATAGTATTAAGTTATAACGTATAACGTTGTATAGTATTACGTTATAACGTTATATAGTATCACCATATAACGTATAACGTTATATAGTATTACGTTATAAGGTATAACGTTATATAGTATTACGTTATAACGCATAACGTTATATAGTATTACGTTATAACGTATAACGTTATATAGTATTACGTTATGACGTATAACGTTATATGGTATTACCATATAACGTATAACGTTATATAGTATTAAGTTATAACGTATAACGTTATGTAGTATTACGTTACAACGTTATATAGTACCACCATATAACGTATAACGTTATATAGTATTACGTTATAACGTATAACGTTATATAGTATTACGTTATAACGTATAACGTTATATAGTATTAAGTTATAACGTATAACGTTATATAGTATTACGTTATAACGTTATATAGTATCACCATATAACGTATAACGTTATATAGTATTACGTTATAACGTATAACGTTATATAGTATTACGTTATAACGTATAACGTTATATAGTATTACGTTATAACGTATAACGTTATATAGTATTACGTTATAACGTATAACGTTATATAGTATTACCTTATAACGTATAACGTTATATAGTATTACGTTATAACGTATAACGTTATATCATATTACGTTATAACGTATAACGTTATATAGTATTACGTTATAACGTATAACGTTATATAGTATTACGTTATAACGTATAACATTATATAGTATTACGTTATAACGTATAACGTTATATAGTATCACCATGTAACGTATAACGTTATATAGTATTACGTTATAACGTATAACGTTATATAGTATTAAGTTATAACGTATAACGTTATATAGTATTACGTTATAACGTTATATAGTATCACCATATAACGTATAACGTTATATAGTATTACGTTATAACGTATAACGTTATATAGTATTACGTTATAACGTATAACGTTATATAGTATTACGTTATAACGTATAACGTTATATAGTATTACGTTATAACGTATAACGTTATATAGTATTACCTTATAACGTATAACGTTATATAGTATTACGTTATAACGTATAACGTTATATCATATTACGTTATAACGTATAACGTTATATAGTATTACGTTATAACGTATAACGTTATATAGTATTACGTTATAACGTATAACATTATATAGTATTACGTTATAACGTATAACGTTATATAGTATCACCATGTAACGTATAACGTTATATAGTATTACGTTATAACGTATAACGTTATATAGTATTACGTTATAACGTATAACGATATATAGTATTACGTTATGACGTATAACGTTATATGGTATTACCATATAACGTATAACGTTATATAGTATTAAGTTATAACGTATAACGTTATGTAGTATTACGTTACAACGTTATATAGTACCACCATATAACGTATAACGTTATATAGTATTACGTTATAACGTATAACGTTATATAGTATTACGTTATAACGTATAACGTTATATAGTATTAAGTTATAACGTATAACGTTATATAGTATTACGTTATAACGTTATATAGTATCACCATATAACGTATAACGTTATATAGTATTACGTTATAACGTATAACGTTATATAGTATTACGTTATAACGTATAACGTTATATAGTATTACGTTATAACGTATAACGTTATATAGTATTACGTTATAACGTATAACGTTATATAGTATTACCTTATAACGTATAACGTTATATAGTATTACGTTATAACGTATAACGTTATATCATATTACGTTATAACGTATAACGTTATATAGTATTACGTTATAACGTATAACGTTATATAGTATTACGTTATAACGTATAACATTATATAGTATTACGTTATAACGTATAACGTTATATAGTATCACCATGTAACGTATAACGTTATATAGTATTACGTTATAACGTATAACGTTATATAGTATTAAGTTATAACGTATAACGTTATATAGTATTACGTTATAACGTTATATAGTATCACCATATAACGTATAACGTTATATAGTATTACGTTATAACGTATAACGTTATATAGTATTACGTTATAACGTATAACGTTATATAGTATTACGTTATAACGTATAACGTTATATAGTATTACGTTATAACGTATAACGTTATATAGTATTACCTTATAACGTATAACGTTATATAGTATTACGTTATAACGTATAACGTTATATCATATTACGTTATAACGTATAACGTTATATAGTATTACGTTATAACGTATAACGTTATATAGTATTACGTTATAACGTATAACATTATATAGTATTACGTTATAACGTATAACGTTATATAGTATCACCATGTAACGTATAACGTTATATAGTATTACGTTATAACGTATAACGTTATATAGTATTACGTTATAACGTATAACGATATATAGTATTACGTTATAACGTATAACGTTATATAGTATCACCATGTAACGTATAACGTTATATAGTATTACGTTATAACGTATAACGTTATATAGTATTACGTTATAACGTATAACGTTATGTAGTATTACGTTATAACGTATAACGTTATATAGTATTACGTTATAACGTATAACGTTATATAGTATTACGTTATAACGTATAACGTTATATAGTATTAAGTTATAACGTATAACGTTATATAGTATTACGTTATAACGTTATATAGTATCACCATATAACGTATAACGTTATATAGTATTACGTTATAACGTATAACGTTATATAGTATTACGTTATAACGTATAACGTTATATAGTATTACGTTATAACGTATAACGTTATATAGTATTACGTTATAACGTATAACGTTATATAGTATTACCATATAACGTATATCGTTATATAGTATTACCTTATAACGTATAACGTTATATAGTATTACGTTATAACGTATAACGTTATATAGTATTACGTTATGACGTATAACGTTATATGGTATTACCATATAACGTATAGCGTTATATAGTATTACGTTATAACGTTATATAGCTTCACCATATAACGTATAACGTTATATAGTATTACGTTATAACGTTATATAGCTTCACCATATAACGTATAACGTTATATAGTATTACGTTATAACGTATAACGTTATATAGTATTACGTTATAACGTATAACGTTATAACGTATAACGTTATATAGTATTACCTTATAACGTATAACGTTATATAGTATTACGTTATAACGTATAACGTTATATCATATTACGTTATAACGTATAACGTTATATAGTATTACGTTATAACGTATAACGTTATATAGTATTACGTTATAACGTATAACATTATATAGTATTACGTTATAACGTATAACGTTATATAGTATCACCATGTAACGTATAACGTTATATAGTATTACGTTATAACGTATAACGTTATATAGTATTACGTTATAACGTATAACGATATATAGTATTACGTTATAACGTATAACGTTATATAGTATCACCATGTAACGTATAACGTTATATAGTATTACGTTATAACGTATAACGTTATATAGTATTACGTTATAACGTATAACGTTATGTAGTATTACGTTATAACGTATAACGTTATATAGTATTACGTTATAACGTATAACGTTATATAGTATTACGTTATAACGTATAACGTTATATAGTATTAAGTTATAACGTATAACGTTATATAGTATTACGTTATAACGTTATATAGTATCACCATATAACGTATAACGTTATATAGTATTACGTTATAACGTATAACGTTATATAGTATTACGTTATAACGTATAACGTTATATAGTATTACGTTATAACGTATAACGTTATATAGTATTACGTTATAACGTATAACGTTATATAGTATTACCATATAACGTATATCGTTATATAGTATTACCTTATAACGTATAACGTTATATAGTATTACGTTATAACGTATAACGTTATATAGTATTACGTTATGACGTATAACGTTATATGGTATTACCATATAACGTATAGCGTTATATAGTATTACGTTATAACGTTATATAGCTTCACCATATAACGTATAACGTTATATAGTATTACGTTATAACGTTATATAGCTTCACCATATAACGTATAACGTTATATAGTATTACGTTATAACGTATAACGTTATATAGTATTACGTTATAACGTATAACGTTATAACGTATAACGTTATATAGTATTACGTTATAACGTATAACGTTATAACGTATAACGTTATATAGTATTACGTTATAACGTATAACATTATATAGTAGTACGTTATAACGTATAACGTTATATAGTATTACGTTATAACGTATAACGTTATATAGTATTACGTTATAACGTATAACGTTATATAGTATTACGTTATAACGTATAACGTTATATAGTATTACGTTATAACGTATAACGTTATATTGTATTACGTTATAACGTATAACGTTATATAGTATCACCATGTAACGTATAACGTTATATAGTATTACGTTATAACGTATAACGTTATATAGTATTACGTTATAACGTATAACGTTATATAGTATTACGTTATAACGAATAACGTTATATAGTATTACGTTATAACGTATAACATTATATAGTATTACGTTATAACGTATAACGTTATATAGTATCACCATGTAACGTATAACGTTATATAGTATTACGTTATAACGTATAACGTTATATAGTATTGCGTTATAACGTATAACGTTATATAGTGTTACGTTATAACGTATAACGTTATATAGAATTAGGTTATAACGTATAACGATATATAGTATTACGTTATAACGTATAACGTTATATAGTATCACCATGTAACGTATAACGTTATATAGTATTGCGTTATAACGTATAACGTTATATAGTATTACGTTATAACGTATAACGTTATATAGTATTACGTTATAACGTATAACGTTATATAGTATTACGTTATAACGTATAACATTATATAGTATTACGTTATAACGTATAACGTTATATAATATCACCATGTAACGTATAACGTTATATAGTATTACGTTATAACGTATAACGTTATATAGTATTACCATATAACGTATAGCGTTATATAGTATTACGTTATAACGTTATATAGTTTGACCATATAACGTATAACGTTATATAGTATTACGTTATAACGTATAACGTTATATAGTATTACGTTATAACGTTTAACGTTATATAGTATTACGTTATAACGTATAACGTTATATAGAATTACGTTATAACGTATAACGTTATATAGTATTACGTTATAACGTTTAACGTTATATAGTATTACCATATAACGTATAACGTTATATAGTATTACGGTATAACATATAACGTTATATAGTATTACCATATAACGTATAACGTTATATAGTATTACGGTATAACATATAACGTTATATAGTATTACGTTATAACGTATAACATTATATAGTATTGCGCTATAACGTATAACGATATATAGTATCACCATGTAACGTATAACGTTATACAGTATTACGTTATAACGTATAACGGTATATAGTATTACGTAACAACGTATAACGTTATATATAGTATTACGTTATAACGTTATATAGTATCACCATATAACGTATAACGTTATATAGTATTACGTTATAACGTTATATAGTATTACGTTATAACGTTATATAGTATTACGTTATAACGTTATATAGCATTACGTTATAACGTTATATAGTATTACGTTATAACGTTATATAGTATCACCATATAACGTATAACGTTATATAGTGTTACGTTATAACGTATAACGTTATATAGTATTACGTTATAACGTTATATAGTATCACCATATAACGTATAACGTTATATAGTATTACGTTATAACGTATAACGTTATATAGTATTACGTTATAACGTATAACGTTATATAGTATTACGTTATAACGTTATATAGTATCACCATATAACGTATAACGTTATATAGTGTTACGTTATAACGTATAACATTATATAGTATTACGTTATAACGTATAACGTTATATAGTATTACGTTATAACGTATAACGTTATATAGTATTACGTTATAACGTATAACGTTATATAGTATTACCATATAACGTATATCGTTATATAGTATTACCTTATAACGTATAACGTTATATAGTATTACGTTATAACGTATAACGTTATATAGTATTACGTTATGACGTATAACGTTATATGGTATTACCATATAACGTATAGCGTTATATAGTATTACGTTATAACGTTATATAGCTTCACCATATAACGTATAACGTTATATAGTATTACGTTATAACGTTATATAGCTTCACCATATAACGTATAACGTTATATAGTATTACGTTATAACGTATAACGTTATATAGTATTACGTTATAACGTATAACGTTATAACGTATAACGTTATATAGTATTACGTTATAACGTATAACGTTATAACGTATAACGTTATATAGTATTACGTTATAACGTATAACATTATATAGTAGTACGTTATAACGTATAACGTTATATAGTATTACGTTATAACGTATAACGTTATATAGTATTACGTTATAACGTATAACGTTATATAGTATTACGTTATAACGTATAACGTTATATAGTATTACGTTATAACGTATAACGTTATATTGTATTACGTTATAACGTATAACGTTATATAGTATCACCATGTAACGTATAACGTTATATAGTATTACGTTATAACGTATAACGTTATATAGTATTACGTTATAACGTATAACGTTATATAGTATTACGTTATAACGAATAACGTTATATAGTATTACGTTATAACGTATAACATTATATAGTATTACGTTATAACGTATAACGTTATATAGTATCACCATGTAACGTATAACGTTATATAGTATTACGTTATAACGTATAACGTTATATAGTATTGCGTTATAACGTATAACGTTATATAGTGTTACGTTATAACGTATAACGTTATATAGAATTAGGTTATAACGTATAACGATATATAGTATTACGTTATAACGTATAACGTTATATAGTATCACCATGTAACGTATAACGTTATATAGTATTGCGTTATAACGTATAACGTTATATAGTATTACGTTATAACGTATAACGTTATATAGTATTACGTTATAACGTATAACGTTATATAGTATTACGTTATAACGTATAACATTATATAGTATTACGTTATAACGTATAACGTTATATAATATCACCATGTAACGTATAACGTTATATAGTATTACGTTATAACGTATAACGTTATATAGTATTACCATATAACGTATAGCGTTATATAGTATTACGTTATAACGTTATATAGTTTGACCATATAACGTATAACGTTATATAGTATTACGTTATAACGTATAACGTTATATAGTATTACGTTATAAC
This sequence comes from Bombus flavifrons, assembly GCF_040668555.2. NCBI lineage: Eukaryota > Metazoa > Arthropoda > Insecta > Hymenoptera > Apidae > Bombus > Bombus flavifrons. The sequence goes on along the minus strand of NW_027184858.1, from coordinate 67,602 downwards.
GTTTAACGTTATATAGTATTACGTTATAACGTATAACGTTATATAGAATTACGTTATAACGTATAACGTTATATAGTATTACGTTATAACGTTTAACGTTATATAGTATTACCATATAACGTATAACGTTATATAGTATTACGGTATAACATATAACGTTATATAGTATTACCATATAACGTATAACGTTATATAGTATTACGGTATAACATATAACGTTATATAGTATTACGTTATAACGTATAACATTATATAGTATTGCGCTATAACGTATAACGATATATAGTATCACCATGTAACGTATAACGTTATACAGGATTACGTTATAACGTATAACGGTATATAGTATTACGTAACAACGTATAACGTTATATATAGTATTACGTTATAACGTTATATAGTATCACCATATAACGTATAACGTTATATAGTATTACGTTATAACGTTATATAGTATTACGTTATAACGTTATATAGTATTACGTTATAACGTTATATAGCATTACGTTATAACGTTATATAGTATTACGTTATAACGTTATATAGTATCACCATATAACGTATAACGTTATATAGTGTTACGTTATAACGTATAACGTTATATAGTATTACGTTATAACGTTATATAGTATCACCATATAACGTATAACGTTATATAGTATTACGTTATAACGTATAACGTTATATAGTATTACGTTATAACGTATAACGTTATATAGTATTACGTTATAACGTATAACGTTATGTAGTATCACCATGTAACGTATAACATTATATAGTATTGCGCTATAACGTATAACGATATATAGTATTACGTTATAACGTATAACGTTATGTAGTATTAGGTTATAACGTTATATAGTACCACCATATAACGTATAACGTTATATAGTATTACGTTATAACGTATAACGTTATATAGTATTACGTTATAACGTATAACGTTATATAGTATTACGTTATGACGTATAACGTAATATGGTATTACCATATAACGTATAACGTTATATAGTATTACGTTATAACGTTATATAGTATCACCATATAGCGTATAACGTTATATAGTATTACGTTATAACGTATAACGTTATATAGTATTACGTTATAACGTATAACGTTATATAGTATTACATTATAACGTATAACGTTATATAGTATTACCATATAACGTATAACGTTATATAGTATTACGTTATAACGTATAACGTTATATAGTATTACGTTATAACGTATAACGTTATATAGTATTACGTTATAACGTATAACGTTCTATAGTATTAAGTTATAACGTATAACGTTGTATAGTATTACGTTATAACGTTATATAGTATCACCATATAACGTATAACGTTATATAGTATTACGTTATAAGGTATAACGTTATATAGTATTACGTTATAACGCATAACGTTATATAGTATTACGTTATAACGTATAACGTTATATAGTATTACGTTATGACGTATAACGTTATATGGTATTACCATATAACGTATAACGTTATATAGTATTAAGTTATAACGTATAACGTTATGTAGTATTACGTTACAACGTTATATAGTACCACCATATAACGTATAACGTTATATAGTATTACGTTATAACGTATAACGTTATATAGTATTACGTTATAACGTATAACGTTATATAGTATTAAGTTATAACGTATAACGTTATATAGTATTACGTTATAACGTTATATAGTATCACCATATAACGTATAACGTTATATAGTATTACGTTATAACGTATAACGTTATATAGTATTACGTTATAACGTATAACGTTATATAGTATTACGTTATAACGTATAACGTTATATAGTATTACGTTATAACGTATAACGTTATATAGTATTACCTTATAACGTATAACGTTATATAGTATTACGTTATAACGTATAACGTTATATCATATTACGTTATAACGTATAACGTTATATAGTATTACGTTATAACGTATAACGTTATATAGTATTACGTTATAACGTATAACATTATATAGTATTACGTTATAACGTATAACGTTATATAGTATCACCATGTAACGTATAACGTTATATAGTATTACGTTATAACGTATAACGTTATATAGTATTAAGTTATAACGTATAACGTTATATAGTATTACGTTATAACGTTATATAGTATCACCATATAACGTATAACGTTATATAGTATTACGTTATAACGTATAACGTTATATAGTATTACGTTATAACGTATAACGTTATATAGTATTACGTTATAACGTATAACGTTATATAGTATTACGTTATAACGTATAACGTTATATAGTATTACCTTATAACGTATAACGTTATATAGTATTACGTTATAACGTATAACGTTATATCATATTACGTTATAACGTATAACGTTATATAGTATTACGTTATAACGTATAACGTTATATAGTATTACGTTATAACGTATAACATTATATAGTATTACGTTATAACGTATAACGTTATATAGTATCACCATGTAACGTATAACGTTATATAGTATTACGTTATAACGTATAACGTTATATAGTATTACGTTATAACGTATAACGATATATAGTATTACGTTATAACGTATAACGTTATATAGTATCACCATGTAACGTATAACGTTATATAGTATTACGTTATAACGTATAACGTTATATAGTATTACGTTATAACGTATAACGTTATGTAGTATTACGTTATAACGTATAACGTTATATAGTATTACGTTATAACGTATAACGTATAACGTTATATAGTATTAAGTTATAACGTATAACGTTATATAGTATTACGTTATAACGTTATATAGTATCACCATATAACGTATAACGTTATATAGTATTACGTTATAACGTATAACGTTATATAGTATTACGTTATAACGTATAACGTTATATAGTATTACGTTATAACGTATAACGTTATATAGTATTACGTTATAACGTATAACGTTATATAGTATTACCATATAACGTATATCGTTATATAGTATTACCTTATAACGTATAACGTTATATAGTATTACGTTATAACGTATAACGTTATATAGTATTACGTTATGACGTATAACGTTATATGGTATTACCATATAACGTATAGCGTTATATAGTATTACGTTATAACGTTATATAGCTTCACCATATAACGTATAACGTTATATAGTATTACGTTATAACGTTATATAGCTTCACCATATAACGTATAACGTTATATAGTATTACGTTATAACGTATAACGTTATATAGTATTACGTTATAACGTATAACGTTATAACGTATAACGTTATATAGTATTACGTTATAACGTATAACGTTATAACGTATAACGTTATATAGTATTACGTTATAACGTATAACATTATATAGTAGTACGTTATAACGTATAACGTTATATAGTATTACGTTATAACGTATAACGTTATATAGTATTACGTTATAACGTATAACGTTATATAGTATTACGTTATAACGTATAACGTTATATTGTATTACGTTATAACGTATAACGTTATATAGTATCACCATGTAACGTATAACGTTATATAGTATTACGTTATAACGTATAACGTTATATAGTATTACGTTATAACGTATAACGTTATATAGTATTACGTTATAACGAATAACGTTATATAGTATTACGTTATAACGTATAACATTATATAGTATTACGTTATAACGTATAACGTTATATAGTATCACCATGTAACGTATAACGTTATATAGTATTACGTTATAACGTATAACGTTATATAGTATTGCGTTATAACGTATAACGTTATATAGTGTTACGTTATAACGTATAACGTTATATAGAATTAGGTTATAACGTATAACGATATATAGTATTACGTTATAACGTATAACGTTATATAGTATCACCATGTAACGTATAACGTTATATAGTATTGCGTTATAACGTATAACGTTATATAGTATTACGTTATAACGTATAACGTTATATAGTATTACGTTATAACGTATAACGTTATATAGTATTACGTTATAACGTATAACATTATATAGTATTACGTTATAACGTATAACGTTATATAATATCACCATGTAACGTATAACGTTATATAGTATTACGTTATAACGTATAACGTTATATAGTATTACCATATAACGTATAGCGTTATATAGTATTACGTTATAACGTTATATAGTTTGACCATATAACGTATAACGTTATATAGTATTACGTTATAACGTATAACGTTATATAGTATTACGTTATAACGTATAACGTTATAACGTATAACGTCATATATTATTACGTTATAACGTATAACGTTATATAGTATTACGTTATAACGTATAACGTTATATAGTATTACGTTATAACGTATAACGTTATAACGTATAACATTATATAGTATTACGTTATAACGTATAACGTTATATAGTATTACGTTATAACGTATAACGTTATATAGTGTTACGTTATAACGTATAACGTTATATAGTATTACGTTATAACGTATAACGATATATAGTATTACGTTATAACGTATAACGTTATATAGTATTACGTTATGACGTATAACGTTATATAGTATTACGTTATGACGTATAACGTTATATAGTATTACGTTATACCGTATAACGTTATATAGTATTACGTTATAACGTATAACGTTATATAGTATTACGTTATAACGTTATATAGTATCACCATATAACGTATAACGTTATATAGTATTACGTTATAACGTATAACGTTATATAGTATTACGTTATAACGTATAACGTTATACAGTATTAAGTTATAACGTATAACGTTATATAGTATTACGTTATAACGTTTAACGTTATATAGTATTACGTTATAACGTATAACGTTATATAGAATTACGTTATAACGTATAACGTTATATAGTATTACGTTATAACGTTTAACGTTATATAGTATTACCATATAACGTATAACGTTATATAGTATTACGGTATAACATATAACGTTATATAGTATTACCATATAACGTATAACGTTATATAGTATTACGGTATAACATATAACGTTATATAGTATTACGTTATAACGTATAACATTATATAGTATTGCGCTATAACGTATAACGATATATAGTATCACCATGTAACGTATAACGTTATACAGTATTACGTTATAACGTATAACGGTATATAGTATTACGTAACAACGTATAACGTTATATATAGTATTACGTTATAACGTTATATAGTATCACCATATAACGTATAACGTTATATAGTATTACGTTATAACGTTATATAGTATTACGTTATAACGTTATATAGTATTACGTTATAACGTTATATAGCATTACGTTATAACGTTATATAGTATTACGTTATAACGTTATATAGTATCACCATATAACGTATAACGTTATATAGTGTTACGTTATAACGTATAACGTTATATAGTATTACGTTATAACGTTATATAGTATCACCATATAACGTATAACGTTATATAGTATTACGTTATAACGTATAACGTTATATAGTATTACGTTATAACGTATAACGTTATATAGTATTACGTTATGACGTATAACGTTATATGGTATTACGTTATAACGTATAACGTTATATAGTGTTACGTTATAACGTATAACGTTATATAGTATTACGTTATAACGTATAACGATATATAGTATTACGTTATAACGTATAACGTTATATAGTATTACGTTATGACGTATAACGTTATATAGTATTACGTTATGACGTATAACGTTATATAGTATTACGTTATACCGTATAACGTTATATAGTATTACGTTATAACGTATAACGTTATATAGTATTACGTTATAACGTTATATAGTATCACCATATAACGTATAACGTTATATAGTATTACGTTATAACGTATAACGTTATATAGTATTACGTTATAACGTATAACGTTATACAGTATTAAGTTATAACGTATAACGTTATATAGTATTACGTTATAACGTTTAACGTTATATAGTATTACGTTATAACGTATAACGTTATATAGAATTACGTTATAACGTATAACGTTATATAGTATTACGTTATAACGTTTAACGTTATATAGTATTACCATATAACGTATAACGTTATATAGTATTACGGTATAACATATAACGTTATATAGTATTACCATATAACGTATAACGTTATATAGTATTACGGTATAACATATAACGTTATATAGTATTACGTTATAACGTATAACATTATATAGTATTGCGCTATAACGTATAACGATATATAGTATCACCATGTAACGTATAACGTTATACAGTATTACGTTATAACGTATAACGGTATATAGTATTACGTAACAACGTATAACGTTATATATAGTATTACGTTATAACGTTATATAGTATCACCATATAACGTATAACGTTATATAGTATTACGTTATAACGTTATATAGTATTACGTTATAACGTTATATAGTATTACGTTATAACGTTATATAGCATTACGTTATAACGTTATATAGTATTACGTTATAACGTTATATAGTATCACCATATAACGTATAACGTTATATAGTGTTACGTTATAACGTATAACGTTATATAGTATTACGTTATAACGTTATATAGTATCACCATATAACGTATAACGTTATATAGTATTACGTTATAACGTATAACGTTATATAGTATTACGTTATAACGTATAACGTTATATAGTATTACGTTATGACGTATAACGTTATATGGTATTATCATATAACGTATAACGCTATATAGTATTACGTTATAACGTTATATAGTATTACGTTATAACGTTATATAGTATCACCATATAACGTATAACGTTATATAGTGTTACGTTATAACGTATAACATTATATAGTATTACGTTATAACGTATAACGTTATATAGTATTACGTTATAACGTATAACGTTATATAGTATTACGCTATAACGTATAACGTTATGTAGTATCACCATGTAACGTATAACATTATATAGTATTGCGCTATAACGTATAACGATATATAGTATTACGTTATAACGTATAACATTATGTAGTATTAGGTTATAACGTTATATAGTATCACCATATAACGTATAACGTTATATAGTATTACGTTATAACGTATAACGTTATATAGTATTACGTTATAACGTATAACGTTATATAGTATTACGTTATGACGTATAACGTAATATGGTATTACCATATAACGTATAACGTTATATAGTATTACGTTATAACGTTATATAGTATCACCATATAGCGTATAACGTTATATAGTATTACGTTATAACGTATAACGTTATATAGTATTACGTTATAACGTATAACGTTATATAGTATTACATTATAACGTATAACGTTATATAGTATTACCATATAACGTATAACGTTATATAGTATTACGTTATAACGTATAACGTTATATAGTATTACGTTATAACGTATAACGTTATATAGTATTACGTTATAACGTATAACGTTATATAGTATTAAGTTATAACGTATAACGTTGTATAGTATTACGTTATAACGTTATATAGTATCACCATATAACGTATAACGTTATATAGTATTACGTTATAAGGTATAACGTTATATAGTATTACGTTATAACGCATAACGTTATATACTATTACGTTATAACGTATAACGTTATATAGTATTACGTTATGACGTATAACGTTATATGGTATTACCATATAACGTATAACGTTATATAGTATTACGTAATAACGTATAACGTTATATAGTATTACGTTATAACGTATAACGTTATATAGTATTAAGTTATAACGTATAACGTTATGTAGTATTACGTTACAACGTTATATAGTACCACCATATAACGTATAACGTTATATAGTATTACGTTATAACGTATAACGTTATAGAGTATTACGTTATAACGTATAACGTTATATAGTATTACGTTATAACGTATAACGTTATGTAGTATTACGTTATAACGTATAACGTTATATAGTATTACGTTATAACGTATAACGTTATATAGTATTACGTTATAACGTATAACGTTATATAGTGTTACGTTATAACGTATAACATTATATAGTATTACGTTATAACGTATAACGTTATATAGTATTACGTTATAACGTATAACGTTATATAGTATTACGTTATAACGTATAACGTTATATAGTATTACGTTATAACGTATAACGTTATATAGTATTACGTTATAACGTATAACGTTATATAGTATTAAGTTATAACGTATAACGTTGTATAGTATTACGTTATAACGTTATATAGTATCACCATATAACGTATAACGTTATATAGTATTACGTTATAAGGTATAACGTTATATAGTATTACGTTATAACGCATAACGTTATATACTATTACGTTATAACGTATAACGTTATATAGTATTACGTTATGACGTATAACGTTATATGGTATTACCATATAACGTATAACGTTATATAGTATTACGTAATAACGTATAACGTTATATAGTATTACGTTATAACGTATAACGTTATATAGTATTAAGTTATAACGTATAACGTTATGTAGTATTACGTTACAACGTTATATAGTACCACCATATAACGTATAACGTTATATAGTATTACGTTATAACGTATAACGTTATAGAGTATTACGTTATAACGTATAACGTTATATAGTATTACGTTATAACGTATAACGTTATGTAGTATTACGTTATAACGTATAACGTTATATAGTATTACGTTATAACGTATAACGTTATATAGTATTACGTTATAACGTATAACGTTATATAGTGTTACGTTATAACGTATAACATTATATAGTATTACGTTATAACGTATAACGTTATATAGTATTACGTTATAACGTATAACGTTATATAGTATTAAGTTATAACGTATAACGTTATATAGTATTACGTTATAACGTATAACGTTATATAGTATTGCGTTATAACGTATAACGTTATATAGTATTACGTTATAACGTATAACGATATATAGTATTACGTTATAACGTATAACGTTATATAGTATTACGTTATGACGTATAACGTTATATAGTATTACGTTATGACGTATAACGTTATATAGTATTACGTTATACCGTATAACGTTATATAGTATTACGTTATAACGTATAACGTTATATAGTATTACGTTATAACGTTATATAGTATCACCATGTAACGTATAACGTTATATAGTATTACGTTATAACGTATAACGTTATATAGTATTACGTTATAACGTATAACGTTATATAGTATTAAGTTATAACGTATAACGTTATATAGTATTACGTTATAACGTTATATAGTATCACCATATAACGTATAACGTTATATAGTATTACGTTATAACGTATAACGTTATATAGTATTACGTTATAACGTATAACGTTATATAGTATTACGTTATAACGTATAACGTTATATAGTATTAAGTTATAACGTATAACGTTATATAGTATTACGTTATAACGTTATATAGTATCACCATATAACGTATAACGTTATATAGTATTACGTTATAACGTATAACGTTATATAGTATTACGTTATAACGTATAACGTTATATAGTATTACGTTATAACGTATAACGTTATATAGTATTACGTTATAACGTATAACGTTATATAGTATTACCATATAACGTATATCGTTATATAGTATTACCTTATAACGTATAACGTTATATAGTATTACGTTATAACGTATAACGTTATATAGTATTACGTTATGACGTATAACGTTATATGGTATTACCATATAACGTATAGCGTTATATAGTATTACGTTATAACGTTATATAGCTTCACCATATAACGTATAACGTTATATAGTATTACGTTATAACGTTATATAGCTTCACCATATAACGTATAACGTTATATAGTATTACGTTATAACGTATAACGTTATATAGTATTACGTTATAACGTATAACGTTATAACGTATAACGTTATATAGTATTACGTTATAACGTATAACGTTATAACGTATAACGTTATATAGTATTACGTTATAACGTATAACATTATATAGTAGTACGTTATAACGTATAACGTTATATAGTATTACGTTATAACGTATAACGTTATATAGTATTACGTTATAACGTATAACGTTATATAGTATTACGTTATAACGTATAACGTTATGTAGTATTACGTTATAACGTATAACGTTATATAGTATTACGTTATAACGTATAACGTTATAAAGTATTACGTTATAACGTATAACGTTATATAGTATTAAGTTATAACGTATAACGTTATATAGTATTACGTTATAACGTTATATAGTATCACCATATAACGTATAACGTTATATAGTATTACGTTATAACGTTATATAGTATCACCATATAACGTATAACGTTATATAGTATTACGTTATAACGTATAACGTTATATAGTATTACGTTATAACGTATAACGTTATATAGTATTACGTTATAACGTATAACGTTATATAGTATTACGTTATAACGTATAACGTTATATAGTATTACCATATAACGTATATCGTTATATAGTATTACCTTATAACGTATAACGTTATATAGTATTACGTTATAACGTATAACGTTATATAGTATTACGTTATAACGTATAACGTTATGTAGTATTACGTTATAACGTATAACGTTATATAGTATTACGTTATAACGTATAACGTTATATAGTATTACGTTATAACGTATAACGTTATATAGTGTTACGTTATAACGTATAACATTATATAGTATTACGTTATAACGTATAACATTATATAGTATTACGTTATAACGTATAACGTTATATAGTATTACGTTATAACGTATAACGTTATATAGTATTAAGTTATAACGTATAACGTTATATAGTATTACGTTATAACGTATAACGTTATATAGTATTGCGTTATAACGTATAACGTTATATAGTATTACGTTATAACGTATAACGATATATAGTATTACGTTATAACGTATAACGTTATATAGTATTACGTTATGACGTATAACGTTATATAGTATTACGTTATGACGTATAACGTTATATAGTATTACGTTATACCGTATAACGTTATATAGTATTACGTTATAACGTATAACGTTATATAGTATTACGTTATAACGTATAACGTTATATAGTATTACGTTATAACGTATAACGTTATATAGTATTACGTTATAACGTATAACGTTATATAGTATTACGTTATAACGTATAACGTTATATAGTATTACCATATAACGTATATCGTTATATAGTATTACCTTATAACGTATAACGTTATATAGTATTACGTTATAACGTATAACGTTATATAGTATTACGTTATGACGTATAACGTTATATGGTATTACCATATAACGTATAGCGTTATATAGTATTACGTTATAACGTTATATAGCTTCACCATATAACGTATAACGTTATATAGTATTACGTTATAACGTTATATAGCTTCACCATATAACGTATAACGTTATATAGTATTACGTTATAACGTATAACGTTATATAGTATTACGTTATAACGTATAACGTTATAACGTATAACGTTATATAGTATTACGTTATAACGTATAACGTTATAACGTATAACGTTATATAGTATTACGTTATAACGTATAACGTTATAACGTATAACGTTATATAGTATTACGTTATAACGTATAACATTATATAGTAGTACGTTATAACGTATAACGTTATATAGTATTACGTTATAACGTATAACGTTATATAGTATTACGTTATAACGTATAACGTTATATAGTATTACGTTATAACGTATAACGTTATGTAGTATTACGTTATAACGTATAACGTTATATAGTATTACGTTATAACGTATAACGTTATAAAGTATTACGTTATAACGTATAACGTTATATAGTATTAAGTTATAACGTATAACGTTATATAGTATTACGTTATAACGTTATATAGTATCACCATATAACGTATAACGTTATATAGTATTACGTTATAACGTATAACGTTATATAGTATTACGTTATAACGTATAACGTTATATCATATTACGTTATAACGTATAACGTTATATAGTATTACGTTATAACGTATAACGTTATATAGTATTACGTTATAACGTATAACATTATATAGTATTACGTTATAACGTATAACGTTATATAGTATCACCATGTAACGTATAACGTTATATAGTATTACGTTATAACGTATAACGTTATATAGTATTACGTTATAACGTATAACGATATATAGTATTACGTTATAACGTATAACGTTATATAGTATCACCATGTAACGTATAACGTTATATAGTATTACGTTATAACGTATAACGTTATATAGTATTACGTTATAACGTATAACGTTATGTAGTATTACGTTATAACGTATAACGTTATATAGTATTACGTTATAACGTATAACGTTATATAGTATTACGTTATAACGTATAACGTTATATAGTATTAAGTTATAACGTATAACGTTATATAGTATTACGTTATAACGTTATATAGTATCACCATATAACGTATAACGTTATATAGTATTACGTTATAACGTATAACGTTATATAGTATTACGTTATAACGTATAACGTTATATAGTATTACGTTATAACGTATAACGTTATATAGTATTACGTTATAACGTATAACGTTATATAGTATTACGTTATAACGTATAACGTTATATAGTATTACCATATAACGTATATCGTTATATAGTATTACCTTATAACGTATAACGTTATATAGTATTACGTTAAAACGTATAACGTTATATAGTATTACGTTATGACGTATAACGTTATATGGTATTACCATATAACGTATAGCGTTATATAGTATTACGTTATAACGTTATATAGCTTCACCATATAACGTATAACGTTATATAGTATTACGTTATAACGTTATATAGCTTCACCATATAACGTATAACGTTATATAGTATTACGTTATAACGTATAACGTTATATAGTATTACGTTATAACGTATAACGTTATAACGTATAACGTTATATAGTATTACGTTATAACGTATAACGTTATAACGTATAACGTTATATAGTATTACGTTATAACGTATAACATTATATAGTAGTACGTTATAACGTATATCGTTATATAGTATTACGTTATAACGTATAACGTTATATAGTATTACGTTATAACGTATAACGTTATATAGTATTACGTTATAACGTATAACGTTATATAGTATTACGTTATAACGTATAACGTTATATTGTATTACGTTATAACGTATAACGTTATATAGTATCACCATGTAACGTATAACGTTATATAGTATTACGTTATAACGTATAACGTTATATAGTATTACGTTATAACGTATAACGTTATATAGTATTACGTTATAACGAATAACGTTATATAGTATTACGTTATAACGTATAACATTATATAGTATTACGTTATAACGTATAACGTTATATAGTATCACCATGTAACGTATAACGTTATATAGTATTACGTTATAACGTATAACGTTATATAGTATTGCGTTATAACGTATAACGTTATATAGTGTTACGTTATAACGTATAACGTTATATAGAATTACGTTATAACGTATAACGATATATAGTATTACGTTAAAACGTATAACGTTATATAGTATTACGTTATGACGTATAGCGTTATATAGTATTACGTTATAACGTATAACGTTATATAGTATTACGTTATAACGTATAACGTTATATCATATTACGTTATAACGTATAACGTTATATAGTATTACGTTATAACGTATAACGTTATATAGTATTACGTTATAACGTATAACATTATATAGTATTACGTTATAACGTATAACGTTATATAGTATTACCATGTAACGTATAACGTTATATAGTATTACGTTATAACGTATAACGTTATATAGTATTACGTTATAACGTATAACGTTATATAGTATTACGTTATAACGTATAACGTTATATAGTATTACGTTATAACGTATAACATTATATAGTATTACGTTATAACGTATAACGTTATATAGTATCACCATGTAACGTATAACGTTATATAGTATTACGTTATAACGTATAACGTTATATAGTATTACGTAATAACGTATAACGTTATATAGTATTACGTTATAACGTATAACGTTATATAGTATTAAGTTATAACGTATAACGTTATGTAGTATTACGTTACAACGTTATATAGTACCACCATATAACGTATAACGTTATATAGTATTACGTTATAACGTATAACGTTATATAGTATTACGTTATAACGTATAACGTTATATAGTATTACGTTATAACGTATAACGTTATGTAGTATTACGTTATAACGTATAACGTTATATAGTATTACGTTATAACGTATAACGTTATATAGTATTACGTTATAACGTATAACGTTATATAGTGTTACGTTATAACGTATAACATTATATAGTATTACGTTATAACGTATAACGTTATATAGTATTACGTTATAACGTATAACGTTATATAGTATTAAGTTATAACGTATAACGTTATATAGTATTACGTTATAACGTATAACGTTATATAGTATTGCGTTATAACGTATAACGTTATATAGTATTACGTTATAACGTATAACGATATATAGTATTACGTTATAACGTATAACGTTATATAGTATTACGTTATGACGTATAACGTTATATAGTATTACGTTATGACGTATAACGTTATATAGTATTACGTTATACCGTATAACGTTATATAGTATTACGTTATAACGTATAACGTTATATAGTATTACGTTATAACGTTATATAGTATCACCATGTAACGTATAACGTTATATAGTATTACGTTATAACGTATAACGTTATATAGTATTACGTTATAACGTATAACGTTATATAGTATTAAGTTATAACGTATAACGTTATATAGTATTACGTTATAACGTTATATAGTATCACCATATAACGTATAACGTTATATAGTATTACGTTTTAACGTATAACGTTATATAGTATTACGTTATAACGTATAACGTTATATAGTATTACGTTATAACGTATAACGTTATATAGTATTACCATATAACGTATATCGTTATATAGTATTACCTTATAACGTATAACGTTATATAGTATTACGTTATAACGTATAACGTTATATAGTATTACGTTATGACGTATAACGTTATATGGTATTACCATATAACGTATAGCGTTATATAGTATTACGTTATAACGTTATATAGCTTCACCATATAACGTATAACGTTATATAGTATTACGTTATAACGTTATATAGCTTCACCATATAACGTATAACGTTATATAGTATTACGTTATAACGTATAACGTTATATAGTATTACGTTATAACGTATAACGTTATATAGTATTACGTTATAACGTATAACGTTATAACGTATAACGTTATATAGTATTACGTTATAACGTATAACGTTATAACGTATAACGTTATATAGTATTACGTTATAACGTATAACATTATATAGTAGTACGTTATAACGTATAACGTTATATAGTATTACGTTATAACGTATAACGTTATATAGTATTACGTTATAACGTATAACGTTATATAGTATTACGTTATAACGTATAACGTTATGTAGTATTACGTTATAACGTATAACGTTATATAGTATTACGTTATAACGTATAACGTTATATAGTATTACGTTATAACGTATAACGTTATATAGTATTAAGTTATAACGTATAACGTTATATAGTATTACGTTATAACGTTATATAGTATCTCCATATAACGTATAACGTTATATAGTATTACGTTATAACGTATAACGTTATATAGTATTACGTTATAACGTATAACGTTATATAGTATTACGTTATAACGTATAACGTTATATAGTATTACGTTATAACGTATAACGTTATATAGTATTACCATATAACGTATATCGTTATATAGTATTACCTTATAACGTATAACGTTATATAGTATTACGTTATAACGTTATATAGCTTCACCATATAACGTATAACGTTATATAGTATTACGTTATAACGTATAACGTTATATAGTATTACGTTATAACGTATAACGTTATAACGTATAACGTTATATAGTATTACGTTATAACGTATAACGTTATAACGTATAACGTTATATAGTATTACGTTATAACGTATAACATTATATAGTAGTACGTTATAACGTATAACGTTATATAGTATTACGTTATAACGTATAACGTTATATAGTATTACGTTATAACGTATAACGTTATATAGTATTACGTTATAACGTATAACGTTATGTAGTATTACGTTATAACGTATAACGTTATATAGTATTACGTTATAACGTATAACGTTATATAGTATTACGTTATAACGTATAACGTTATATAGTATTAAGTTATAATGTATAACGTTATATAGTATTACGTTATAACGTTATATAGTATCACCATATAACGTATAACGTTATATAGTATTACGTTATAACGTATAACGTTATATAGTATTACGTTATAACGTATAACGTTATATAGTATTACGTTATAACGTATAACGTTATATAGTATTACGTTATAACGTATAACGTTATATAGTATTACCATATAACGTATATCGTTATATAGTATTACCTTATAACGTATAACGTTATATAGTATTACGTTATAACGTATAACGTTATATCATATTACGTTATAACGTATAACGTTATATAGTATTACGTTATAACGTATAACGTTATATAGTATTACGTTATAACGTATAACATTATATAGTATTACGTTATAACGTATAACGTTATATAGTATCACCATGTAACGTATAACGTTATATAGTATTACGTTATAACGTATAACGTTATATAGTATTACGTTATAACGTATAACGATATATAGTATTACGTTATAACGTATAACGTTATATAGTATCACCATGTAACGTATAACGTTATATAGTATTACGTTATAACGTATAACGTTATATAGTATTACGTTATAACGTATAACGTTATATAGTATTAAGTTATAACGTATAACGTTATATAGTATTACGTTATAACGTTATATAGTATCACCATATAACGTATAACGTTATATAGTATTACGTTATAACGTATAACGTTATATAGTATTACGTTATAACGTATAACGTTATATAGTATTACGTTATAACGTATAACGTTATATAGTATTACGTTATAACGTATAACGTTATATAGTATTACCATATAACGTATATCGTTATATAGTATTACCTTATAACGTATAACGTTATATAGTATTACGTTATAACGTTATATAGTATCACCATGTAACGTATAACGTTATATAGTATTACGTTATAACGTATAACGTTATATAGTATTACGTTATAACGTATAACGTTATATAGTATTAAGTTATAACGTATAACGTTATATAGTATTACGTTATAACGTTATATAGTATCACCATATAACGTATAACGTTATATAGTATTACGTTTTAACGTATAACGTTATATAGTATTACGTTATAACGTATAACGTTATATAGTATTACGTTATAACGTATAACGTTATATAGTATTACCATATAACGTATATCGTTATATAGTATTACCTTATAACGTATAACGTTATATAGTATTACGTTATAACGTATAACGTTATATAGTATTACGTTATGACGTATAACGTTATATGGTATTACCATATAACGTATAGCGTTATATAGTATTACGTTATAACGTTATATAGCTTCACCATATAACGTATAACGTTATATAGTATTACGTTATAACGTTATATAGCTTCACCATATAACGTATAACGTTATATAGTATTACGTTATAACGTATAACGTTATATAGTATTACGTTATAACGTATAACGTTATATAGTATTACGTTATAACGTATAACGTTATAACGTATAACGTTATATAGTATTACGTTATAACGTATAACGTTATAACGTATAACGTTATATAGTATTACGTTATAACGTATAACATTATATAGTAGTACGTTATAACGTATAACGTTATATAGTATTACGTTATAACGTATAACGTTATATAGTATTACGTTATAACGTATAACGTTATATAGTATTACGTTATAACGTATAACGTTATGTAGTATTACGTTATAACGTATAACGTTATATAGTATTACGTTATAACGTATAACGTTATATAGTATTAAGTTATAACGTATAACGTTATATAGTATTACGTTATAACGTTATATAGTATCACCATATAACGTATAACGTTATATAGTATTACGTTATAACGTATAACGTTATATAGTATTACGTTATAACGTATAACGTTATATAGTATTACGTTATAACGTATAACGTTATATAGTATTACGTTATAACGTATAACGTTATATAGTATTACCATATAACGTATATCGTTATATAGTATTACGTTATAACGTATAACGTTATATAGTATTACCATATAACGTATAGCGTTATATAGTATTACGTTATAACGTTATATAGCTTCACCATATAACGTATAACGTTATATAGTATTACGTTATAACGTTATATAGCTTCACCATATAACGTATAACGTTATATAGTATTACGTTATAACGTATAACGTTATATAGTATTACGTTATAACGTATAACGTTATATAGTATTAAGTTATAATGTATAACGTTATATAGTATTACGTTATAACGTTATATAGTATCACCATATAACGTATAACGTTATATAGTATTACGTTATAACGTATAACGTTATATAGTATTACGTTATAACGTATAACGTTATATAGTATTACGTTATAACGTATAACGTTATATAGTATTACGTTATAACGTATAACGTTATATAGTATTACCATATAACGTATATCGTTATATAGTATTACCTTATAACGTATAACGTTATATAGTATTACGTTATAACGTATAACGTTATATCATATTACGTTATAACGTATAACGTTATATAGTATTACGTTATAACGTATAACGTTATATAGTATTACGTTATAACGTATAACATTATATAGTATTACGTTATAACGTATAACGTTATATAGTATCACCATGTAACGTATAATTTTATATAGTATTACGTTATAACGTATAACGTTATATAGTATTACGTTATAACGTATAACGATATATAGTATTACGTTATAACGTATAACGTTATATAGTATCACCATGTAACGTATAACGTTATATAGTATTACGTTATAACGTATAACGTTATATAGTATTACGTTATAACGTATAACGTTATATAGTATTAAGTTATAACGTATAACGTTATATAGTATTACGTTATAACGTTATATAGTATCACCATATAACGTATAACGTTATATAGTATTACGTTATAACGTATAACGTTATATAGTATTACATTATAACGTATAACGTTATATAGTATTACGTTATAACGTATAACGTTATATAGTATTACGTTATAACGTATAACGTTATATAGTATTACCATATAACGTATATCGTTATATAGTATTACCTTATATCGTATAACGTTATATAGTATTACGTTATAACGTATAACGTTATATAGTATTACGTTATGACGTATAACGTTATATGGTATTACCATATAACGTATAGCGTTATATAGTATTACGTTATAACGTTATATAGCTTCACCATATAACGTATAACGTTATATAGTATTACGTTATAACGTATAACGTTATAACGTATAACGTTATATAGTATTACGTTATAACGTATAACATTATATAGTAGTACGTTATAACGTATAACGTTATATAGTATTACGTTATAACGTATAACGTTATATAGTATTACGTTATAACGTATAACGTTATATAGTATTACGTTATAACGTATAACGTTATATAGTATTACGTTATAACGTATAACGTTATATTGTATTACGTTATAACGTATAACGTTATATTGTATTACGTTATAACGTATAACGTTATATAGTATCACCATGTAACGTATAACGTTATATAGTATTACGTTATAACGTATAACGTTATATAGTATTACGTTATAACGTATAACGTTATATAGTATTACGTTATAACGAATAACGTTATATAGTATTACGTTATAACGTATAACATTATATAGTATTACGTTATAACGTATAACGTTATATAGTATCACCATGTAACGTATAACGTTATATAGTATTACGTTATAACGTATAACGTTATATAGTATTGCGTTATAACGTATAACGTTATATAGTGTTACGTTATAACGTATAACGTTATATAGAATTACGTTATAACGTATAACGATATATAGTATTACGTTATAACGTATAACGTTATATAGTATTACGTTATGACGTATAGCGTTATATAGTATTACGTTATAACGTATAACGTTATATAGTATTACGTTATAACGTATAACGTTATATCATATTACGTTATAACGTATAACGTTATATAGTATTACGTTATAACGTATAACGTTATATAGTATTACGTTATAACGTATAACATTATATAGTATTACGTTATAACGTATAACGTTATATAGTATTACCATGTAACGTCTAACGTTATATAGTATTACGTTATAACGTATAACGTTATATAGTATTACGTTATAACGTATAACGTTATATAGTATTACGTTATAACGTATAACGTTATATAGTATTACGTTATAACGTATAACATTATATAGTATTACGTTATAACGTATAACGTTATATAGTATCACCATGTAACGTATAACGTTATATAGTATTACGTTATAACGTATAACGTTATATAGTATTACCATATAACGTATAGCGTTATATAGTATTACGTTATAACGTTATATAGTTTGACCATATAACGTATAACGTTATATAGTATTACGTGATAACGTATAACGTTATATAGTATTACGTTATAACGTATAACGTTATAACGTATAACGTCATATAGTATTACGTTATAACGTATAACGTTATATAGTATTACGTTATAACGTATAACGTTATATAGTATTACGTTATAACGTATAACATTATATAGTATTACGTTATAACGTATAACGTTATATAGTATTACGTTATAACGTATAACGTTATATAGTGTTACGTTATAACGTATAACGTTTTATAGTATTACGTTATAACGTATAACGATATATAGTATTACGTTATAACGTATAACGTTATATAGTATTACGTTATGACGTATAACGTTATATAGTATTACGTTATGACGTATAACGTTATATAGTATTACGTTATACCGTATAACGTTATATAGTATTACGTTATAACGTATAACGTTATATAGTATTACGTTATAACGTTATATAGCTTCACCATATAACGTATAACGTTATATAGTATTACGTTATAACGTTATATAGCTTCACCATATAACGTATAACGTTATATAGTATTACGTTATAACGTATAACGTTATATAGTATTACGTTATAACGTATAACGTTATATAGTATTACGTTATAACGTATAACGTTATAACGTATAACGTTATATAGTATTACGTTATAACGTATAACGTTATAACGTATAACGTTATATAGTATTACGTTATAACGTATAACGTTATATAGTAGTACGTTATAACGTATAACGTTATATAGTATTACGTTATAACGTATAACGTTATATAGTATTACGTTATAACGTATAACGTTATATAGTATTACGTTATAACGTATAACGTTATGTAGTATTACGTTATAACGTATAACGTTATATAGTATTACGTTATAACGTATAACGTTATATAGTATTACGTTATAACGTATAACGTTATATAGTATTAAGTTATAACGTATAACGTTATATAGTATTACGTTATAACGTTATATAGTATCTCCATATAACGTATAACGTTATATAGTATTACGTTATAACGTATAACGTTATATAGTATTACGTTATAACGTATAACGTTATATAGTATTACGTTATAACGTATAACGTTATATAGTATTACGTTATAACGTATAACGTTATATAGTATTACCATATAACGTATATCGTTATATAGTATTACCTTATAACGTATAACGTTATATAGTATTACGTTATAACGTTATATAGCTTCACCATATAACGTATAACGTTATATAGTATTACGTTATAACGTATAACGTTATATAGTATTACGTTATAACGTATAACGTTATAACGTATAACGTTATATAGTATTACGTTATAACGTATAACGTTATAACGTATAACGTTATATAGTATTACGTTATAACGTATAACATTATATAGTAGTACGTTATAACGTATAACGTTATATAGTATTACGTTATAACGTATAACGTTATATAGTATTACGTTATAACGTATAACGTTATATAGTATTACGTTATAACGTATAACGTTATGTAGTATTACGTTATAACGTATAACGTTATATAGTATTACGTTATAACGTATAACGTTATATAGTATTACGTTATAACGTATAACGTTATATAGTATTAAGTTATAATGTATAACGTTATATAGTATTACGTTATAACGTTATATAGTATCACCATATAACGTATAACGTTATATAGTATTACGTTATAACGTATAACGTTATATAGTATTACGTTATAACGTATAACGTTATATAGTATTACGTTATAACGTATAACGTTATATAGTATTACGTTATAACGTATAACGTTATATAGTATTACCATATAACGTATATCGTTATATAGTATTACCTTATAACGTATAACGTTATATAGTATTACGTTATAACGTATAACGTTATATCATATTACGTTATAACGTATAACGTTATATAGTATTACGTTATAACGTATAACGTTATATAGTATTACGTTATAACGTATAACATTATATAGTATTACGTTATAACGTATAACGTTATATAGTATCACCATGTAACGTATAACGTTATATAGTATTACGTTATAACGTATAACGTTATATAGTATTACGTTATAACGTATAACGATATATAGTATTACGTTATAACGTATAACGTTATATAGTATCACCATGTAACGTATAACGTTATATAGTATTACGTTATAACGTATAACGTTATATAGTATTACGTTATAACGTATAACGTTATATAGTATTAAGTTATAACGTATAACGTTATATAGTATTACGTTATAACGTTATATAGTATCACCATATAACGTATAACGTTATATAGTATTACGTTATAACGTATAACGTTATATAGTATTACGTTATAACGTATAACGTTATATAGTATTACGTTATAACGTATAACGTTATATAGTATTACGTTATAACGTATAACGTTATATAGTATTACCATATAACGTATATCGTTATATAGTATTACCTTATAACGTATAACGTTATATAGTATTACGTTATAACGTTATATAGTATCACCATGTAACGTATAACGTTATATAGTATTACGTTATAACGTATAACGTTATATAGTATTACGTTATAACGTATAACGTTATATAGTATTAAGTTATAACGTATAACGTTATATAGTATTACGTTATAACGTTATATAGTATCACCATATAACGTATAACGTTATATAGTATTACGTTTTAACGTATAACGTTATATAGTATTACGTTATAACGTATAACGTTATATAGTATTACGTTATAACGTATAACGTTATATAGTATTACCATATAACGTATATCGTTATATAGTATTACCTTATAACGTATAACGTTATATAGTATTACGTTATAACGTATAACGTTATATAGTATTACGTTATGACGTATAACGTTATATGGTATTACCATATAACGTATAGCGTTATATAGTATTACGTTATAACGTTATATAGCTTCACCATATAACGTATAACGTTATATAGTATTACGTTATAACGTTATATAGCTTCACCATATAACGTATAACGTTATATAGTATTACGTTATAACGTATAACGTTATATAGTATTACGTTATAACGTATAACGTTATATAGTATTACGTTATAACGTATAACGTTATAACGTATAACGTTATATAGTATTACGTTATAACGTATAACGTTATAACGTATAACGTTATATAGTATTACGTTATAACGTATAACATTATATAGTAGTACGTTATAACGTATAACGTTATATAGTATTACGTTATAACGTATAACGTTATATAGTATTACGTTATAACGTATAACGTTATATAGTATTACGTTATAACGTATAACGTTATGTAGTATTACGTTATAACGTATAACGTTATATAGTATTACGTTATAACGTATAACGTTATATAGTATTAAGTTATAACGTATAACGTTATATAGTATTACGTTATAACGTTATATAGTATCACCATATAACGTATAACGTTATATAGTATTACGTTATAACGTATAACGTTATATAGTATTACGTTATAACGTATAACGTTATATAGTATTACGTTATAACGTATAACGTTATATAGTATTACGTTATAACGTATAACGTTATATAGTATTACCATATAACGTATATCGTTATATAGTATTACGTTATAACGTATAACGTTATATAGTATTACCATATAACGTATAGCGTTATATAGTATTACGTTATAACGTTATATAGCTTCACCATATAACGTATAACGTTATATAGTATTACGTTATAACGTTATATAGCTTCACCATATAACGTATAACGTTATATAGTATTACGTTATAACGTATAACGTTATATAGTATTACGTTATAACGTATAACGTTATATAGTATTAAGTTATAATGTATAACGTTATATAGTATTACGTTATAACGTTATATAGTATCACCATATAACGTATAACGTTATATAGTATTACGTTATAACGTATAACGTTATATAGTATTACGTTATAACGTATAACGTTATATAGTATTACGTTATAACGTATAACGTTATATAGTATTACGTTATAACGTATAACGTTATATAGTATTACCATATAACGTATATCGTTATATAGTATTACCTTATAACGTATAACGTTATATAGTATTACGTTATAACGTATAACGTTATATCATATTACGTTATAACGTATAACGTTATATAGTATTACGTTATAACGTATAACGTTATATAGTATTACGTTATAACGTATAACATTATATAGTATTACGTTATAACGTATAACGTTATATAGTATCACCATGTAACGTATAATTTTATATAGTATTACGTTATAACGTATAACGTTATATAGTATTACGTTATAACGTATAACGATATATAGTATTACGTTATAACGTATAACGTTATATAGTATCACCATGTAACGTATAACGTTATATAGTATTACGTTATAACGTATAACGTTATATAGTATTACGTTATAACGTATAACGTTATATAGTATTAAGTTATAACGTATAACGTTATATAGTATTACGTTATAACGTTATATAGTATCACCATATAACGTATAACGTTATATAGTATTACGTTATAACGTATAACGTTATATAGTATTACATTATAACGTATAACGTTATATAGTATTACGTTATAACGTATAACGTTATATAGTATTACGTTATAACGTATAACGTTATATAGTATTACCATATAACGTATATCGTTATATAGTATTACCTTATAACGTATAACGTTATATAGTATTACGTTATAACGTATAACGTTATATAGTATTACGTTATGACGTATAACGTTATATGGTATTACCATATAACGTATAGCGTTATATAGTATTACGTTATAACGTTATATAGCTTCACCATATAACGTATAACGTTATATAGTATTACGTTATAACGTATAACGTTATAACGTATAACGTTATATAGTATTACGTTATAACGTATAACATTATATAGTAGTACGTTATAACGTATAACGTTATATAGTATTACGTTATAACGTATAACGTTATATAGTATTACGTTATAACGTATAACGTTATATAGTATTACGTTATAACGTATAACGTTATATAGTATTACGTTATAACGTATAACGTTATATTGTATTACGTTATAACGTATAACGTTATATTGTATTACGTTATAACGTATAACGTTATATAGTATCACCATGTAACGTATAACGTTATATAGTATTACGTTATAACGTATAACGTTATATAGTATTACGTTATAACGTATAACGTTATATAGTATTACGTTATAACGAATAACGTTATATAGTATTACGTTATAACGTATAACATTATATAGTATTACGTTATAACGTATAACGTTATATAGTATCACCATGTAACGTATAACGTTATATAGTATTACGTTATAACGTATAACGTTATATAGTATTGCGTTATAACGTATAACGTTATATAGTGTTACGTTATAACGTATAACGTTATATAGAATTACGTTATAACGTATAACGATATATAGTATTACGTTATAACGTATAACGTTATATAGTATTACGTTATGACGTATAGCGTTATATAGTATTACGTTATAACGTATAACGTTATATAGTATTACGTTATAACGTATAACGTTATATCATATTACGTTATAACGTATAACGTTATATAGTATTACGTTATAACGTATAACGTTATATAGTATTACGTTATAACGTATAACATTATATAGTATTACGTTATAACGTATAACGTTATATAGTATTACCATGTAACGTATAACGTTATATAGTATTACGTTATAACGTATAACGTTATATAGTATTACGTTATAACGTATAACGTTATATAGTATTACGTTATAACGTATAACGTTATATAGTATTACGTTATAACGTATAACATTATATAGTATTACGTTATAACGTATAACGTTATATAGTATCACCATGTAACGTATAACGTTATATAGTATTACGTTATAACGTATAACGTTATATAGTATTACCATATAACGTATAGCGTTATATAGTATTACGTTATAACGTTATATAGTTTGACCATATAACGTATAACGTTATATAGTATTACGTGATAACGTATAACGTTATATAGTATTACGTTATAACGTATAACGTTATAACGTATAACGTCATATAGTATTACGTTATAACGTATAACGTTATATAGTATTACGTTATAACGTATAACGTTATATAGTATTACGTTATAACGTATAACATTATATAGTATTACGTTATAACGTATAACGTTATATAGTATTACGTTATAACGTATAACGTTATATAGTGTTACGTTATAACGTATAACGTTATATAGTGTTACGTTATAACGTATAACGTTATATAGTATTACGTTATAACGTATAACGATATATAGTATTACGTTATAACGTATAACGTTATATAGTATTACGTTATGACGTATAACGTTATATAGTATTACGTTATGACGTATAACGTTATATAGTATTACGTTATACCGTATAACGTTATATAGTATTACGTTATAACGTATAACGTTATATAGTATTACGTTATAACGTTATATAGTATCACCATATAACGTATAACGTTATATAGTATTACGTTATAACGTAGAACGTTATATAGTATTACGTTATAACGTATAACGTTATATAGTATTAAGTTATAACGTATAACGTTATATAGTATTACGTTATAACGTTTAACGTTATATAGCATTACGTTATAACGTATAACGTTATATAGAATTACGTTATAACGTATAACGTTATATAGTATTACGTTATAACGTTTAACGTTATATAGTATTACCATATAACGTATAACGTTATATAGTATTACGGTATAACATATAACGTTATATAGTATTACCATATAACGTATAACGTTATATAGTATTACGGTATAACATATAACGTTATATAGTATTACGTTATAACGTATAACATTATATAGTATTGCGCTATAACGTATAACGATATATAGTATCACCATGTAACGTATAACGTTATACAGTATTACGTTATAACGTATAACGGTATATAGTATTACGTAACAACGTATAACGTTATATATAGTATTACGTTATAACGTTATATAGTATCACCATATAACGTATAACGTTATATAGTATTACGTTATAACGTTATATAGTATTACGTTATAACGTATAACGTTATGTAGTATCACCATGTAACGTATAACATTATATAGTATTGCGCTATAACGTATAACGATATATAGTATTACGTTATAACGTATAACGTTATGTAGTATTAGGTTATAACGTTATATAGTACCACCATATAACGTATAACGTTATATAGTATTACGTTATAACGTATAACGTTATATAGTATTACGTTATAACGTATAACGTTATATAGTATTACGTTATAACGTTATATAGTATCACCATATAGCGTATATCGTTATATAGTATTACGTTATAACGTATAACGTTATATAGTATTACGTTATAACGTATAACGTTATATAGTATTACATTATAACGTATAACGTTATATAGTATTACCATATAACGTATAACGTTATATAGTATTACGTTATAACGTATAACGTTATATAGTATTACGTTATAACGTATAACGTTATATAGTATTACGTTATAACGTATAACGTTATATAGTATTAAGTTATAACGTATAACGTTGTATAGTATTACGTTATAACGTTATATAGTATCACCATATAACGTATAACGTTATATAGTATTACGTTATAAGGTATAACATTATATAGTATTACGTTATAACGCATAACGTTATATAGTATTACGTTATAACGTATAACGTTATATAGTATTACGTTATGACGTATAACGTTATATGGTATTACCATATAACGTATAACGTTATATAGTATTACGTAATAACGTATAACGTTATATAGTATTACGTTATAACGTATAACGTTATATAGTATTACGTTATAACGTATAACGTTATATAGTATTACGTTATAACGTATAACGTTATATAGTATTACGTTATAACGTATAACGTTATGTAGTATTACGTTATAACGTATAACGTTATATAGTATTACGTTATAACGTATAACGTTATATAGTATTACGTTATATCGTTTAACGTTATATAGTATTACGTTATAACGTATAACGTTATATAGTATTACGTTATAACGTATAACGTTATATAGTATTACGTTATAACGTTTAACGTTATATAGTATTACCATATAACGTATAACGTTATATAGTATTACGGTATAACATATAACGTTATATAGTATTACGTTATAACGTATAACATTATATAGTATTGCGCTATAACGTATAACGGTATATAGTATTACGTTATAACGTATAACGTTATGTAGTATTACGTTATAACGTTATATAGTATCACCATATAACGCATAACGTTATATAGTATTACGTTATAACGTATAACGTTATATAGTATTAAGTTATAACGTATAACGTTATATAGTATTACGTTATGACGTATAACGTAATATGGTATTACCATATAACGTATAACGTTATATAGTATTACGTTATAACGTTATATAGTATCACCATATAACGTATAACGTTATATAGTATTACGTTATAACGTATAACGTTATATAGTATTACGTTATAACGTATAACGTTATATAGTATTACATTATAACGTATAACGTTATATAGTATTACCATATAACGTATAACGTTATATAGTATTACGTTATAACGTATAACCTTATATAGTATTACGTTATAACGTATAACGTTATATAGTATTACGTTATAACGTATAACGTTATATAGTATTAAGTTATAACGTATAACGTTGTATAGTATTACGTTATAACGTTATATAGTATCACCATATAACGTATAACGTTATATAGTATTACGTTATAACGTATAACGTTATATAGTATTACGTTATATCGTTTAACGTTATATAGTATTACGTTATAACGTATAACGTTATATAGAATTACGTTATAACGTATAACGTTATATAGTATTACGTTATAACGTTTAACGTTATATAGTATTACCATATAACGTATAACGTTATATAGTATTACGGTATAACATATAACGTTATATAGTATTACGATATAACGTATAACATTATATAGTATTGCGCTATAACGTATAACGATATATAGTATTACGTTATAACGTATAACGTTATGTAGTATTACGTTATAACGTTATATAGTATCACTATATAACGTATAACGTTATATAGTATTACGTTATAACGTATGACGTTATATAGTATTACGTTATAACGTATAACGTTATATAGTATTACGTTATAACGTATAACGTTATATAGTATCACCATATAACGTATAACGTTATATAGTATTACGTTATAACGTATAACGTTATATAGTATTACGTTATAACGTATAACGTTATATAGTATTACGTTATGACGTATAACGTTATATGGTATTACCATATAACGTATAACGCTATATAGTATTACGTTATAACGTTATATAGTATTACGTTATAACGTTATATAGTATCACCATATAACGTATAACGTTATATAGTGTTACGTTATAACGTATAACATTGTATAGTATTACGTTATAACGTATAACGTTATATAGTATCACCATGTAACGTATAACATTATATAGTAATGCGCTATAACGTATAACGATATATAGTATTACGTTATAACGTATAACGTTATGTAGTACTAGGTTATAACGTTATATAGTATCACCATATAACGTATAACGTTATATAGTATTACGTTATAACGTATAACGTTATATAGTATTAAGTTATAACGTATAACGTTATATAGTATTACGTTATGACGTATAACGTAATATGGTATTACCATATAACGTATAACGTAATATGGTATTACCACATAACGTATAACGTTATATAGTATTACGTTATAACGTTATATAGTATCACCATATAACGTATAACGTTATATAGTATTAAGTTATAACGTATAACGTTGTATAGTATTACGTTATAACGTTATATAGTATCACCATATAACGTATAACGTTATATAGTATTACGTTATAACGTATAACGTTATATAGTATTACGTTATAACGCATAACGTTATATAGTATTACGTTATAACGTATAACGTTATATAGTATTACGTTATAACGTATAACGTTATATAGTATTACGTTATAACGTATAACGTTATATAGTATTACCATATAACGTATAACGTTATATAGTATTACGGTATAACATATAACGTTATATAGTATTACGATATAACGTATAACATTATATAGTATTGCGCTATAACGTATAACGATATATAGTATTACGTTATAACGTATAACGTTATGTAGTATTACGTTATAACGTTATATAGTATCACTATATAACGTATAACGTTATATAGTATTACGTTATGACGTATAACGTTATATGGTATTACCATATAACGTATAACGTTATATAGTATTACGTAATAACGTATAACGTTATATAGTATTACGTTATAACGTATAACTTTATATAGTATTAAGTTATAACGTATAACGTTATGTAGTATTACGTTACAACGTTATATAGTACCACCATATAACGTATAACGTTATATAGTATTACGTTATAACGTATAACGTTATATAGTATTACGTTATAACGTATAACGTTATATAGTATTACGTTATAACGTATAACGTTATGTAGTATTACGTTATAACGTATAACGTTATATAGTATTACGTTATAACGTATAACGTTATATAGTATTACGTTATATCGTTTAACGTTATATAGTATTACGTTATAACGTATAACGTTATATAGAATTACGTTATAACGTATAACGTTATATAGTATTACGTTATAACGTTTAACGTTATATAGTATTACCATATAACGTATAACGTTATATAGTATTACGGTATAACATATAACGTTATATAGTATTACGTTATAACGTATAACATTATATAGTATTGCGCTATAACGTATAACGATATATAGTATTACGTTATAACGTATAACGTTATGTAGTATTAGGTTATAACGTTATATAGTATCACCATATAACGTATAACGTTATATAGTATTACGTTATAACGTATAACGTTATATAGTATTAAGTTATAACGTATAACGTTATATAGTATTACGTTATGACGTATAACGTAATATGGTATTACCATATAACATATAACGTTATATAGTATTACGTTATAACGTTATATAGTATCACCATATAACGTATAACGTTATATAGTATTACGTTATAACGTATAACGTTATATAGTATTACGTTATAACGTATAACGTTATATAGTATTACGTTATGACGTATAACGTTATATAGTATTACGGTATAACATATAACGTTATATAGTATTACGTTATAACGTATAACATTATATAGTATTGCGCTATAACGTATAACGATATATAGTATCACCATGTAACGTATAACGATATATAGTATTACGTTATAACGTATAACGTTATATAGTATTACGTTATAACGTATAACGTTATATAGTATTACGTTATAACGTATAACGTTATATAGTATTACGTTATATCGTTTAACGTTATATAGTATTACCATATAACGTATAACGTTATATAGTATTACGGTATAACATATAACGTTATATAGTATTACGATATAACGTATAACATTATATAGTATTGCGCTATAACGTATAACGATATATAGTATTACGTTATAACGTATAACGTTATGTAGTATTACGTTATAACGTTATATAGTATCACTATATAACGTATAACGTTATATATTATTACGTTATAACGTATAACGTTATATAGTATTACGTTATAACGTATAACGTTATATAGTATTACGTTATAACGTATAACGTTATATAGTATTACGTTATATCGTTTAACGTTATATAGTATTACGTTATAACGTATAACGTAATATAGTATTACGTTATAACGTATAACGTTATATAGTATTACGTTATAACGTTTAACGTTATATAGTATTACCATATAACGTATAACGCTATATAGTATTACGTTATATCGTTTAACGTTATATAGTATTACGTTATAACGTATAACGTAATATAGTATTACGTTATAACGTATAACGTTATATAGTATTACGTTATAACGTTTAACGTTATATAGTATTACCATATAACGTATAACGCTATATAGTATTACGTTATAACGTTATATAGTATTACGTTATAACGTTATAACGTATCACCATATAACGTATAACGTTATATAGTATCACCATGTAACGTATAACATTATATAGTATTGCGCTATAACGTATAACGATATATAGTATTACGTTATAACGTATAACGTTATGTAGTATTAGGTTATAACGTTATATAGTATCACCATATAACGTATAACGTTATATAGTATTACGTTATAACGTATAACGTTATATAGTATTAAGTTATAACGTATAACGTTATATAGTATTACGTTATGACGTATAACGTAATATGGTATTACCATATAACGTATAACGTTATATAGTATTACGTTATAACGTATAACCTTATATAGTATTACGTTATAACGTATAACGTTATATAGTATTACGTTATAACGTATAACGTTATATAGTATTAAGTTATAACGTATAACGTTGTATAGTATTACGGTATAACATATAACGTTATATAGTATTACGATATAACGTATAACATTATATAGTATTGCGCTATAACGTATAACGATATATAGTATTACGTTATAACGTATAACGTTATGTAGTATTACGTTATAACGTTATATAGTATCACTATATAACGTATAACGTTATATATTATTACGTTATAACGTATAACGTTATATAGTATTAAGTTATAACGTATAACGTTATATAGTATTACGTTATGACGTATAACGTAATATGGTATTACCATATAACGTATAACGTTATATAGTATTACGTTATAACGTATAACCTTATATAGTATTACGTTATAACGTATAACGTTATATAGTATTACGTTATAACGTTTAACGTTATATAGTATTACCATATAACGTATAACGTTATATAGTATTACGGTATAACATATAACGTTATATAGTATTACGATATAACGTATAACATTATATAGTATTGCGCTATAACGTATAACGATATATAGTATTACGTTATAACGTATAACGTTATGTAGTATTACGTTATAACGTTATATAGTATCACTATATAACGTATAACGTTATATATTATTACGTTATAACGTATAACGTTATATAGTATTACGTTATAACGTATAACGTTATATAGTATTACGTTATAACGTA
This sequence comes from Bombus flavifrons, assembly GCF_040668555.2. Taxonomy (NCBI): domain Eukaryota; kingdom Metazoa; phylum Arthropoda; class Insecta; order Hymenoptera; family Apidae; genus Bombus; species Bombus flavifrons. Next base: position 33,551 of record NW_027184858.1, on the reverse strand, counting down.
TAACGTTATATAGTATTACGTTATATCGTTTAACGTTATATAGTATTACGTTATAACGTATAACGTAATATAGTATTACGTTATAACGTATAACGTTATATAGTATTACGTTATAACGTTTAACGTTATATAGTATTACCATATAACGTATAACGCTATATAGTATTACGTTATAACGTTATATAGTATTACGTTATAACGTTATAACGTATCACCATATAACGTATAACGTTATATAGTATCACCATGTAACGTATAACATTATATAGTATTGCGCTATAACGTATAACGATATATAGTATTACGTTATAACGTATAACGTTATGTAGTATTAGGTTATAACGTTATATAGTATCACCATATAACGTATAACGTTATATAGTATTACGTTATAACGTATAACGTTATATAGTATTAAGTTATAACGTATAACGTTATATAGTATTACGTTATGACGTATAACGTAATATGGTATTACCATATAACGTATAACGTTATATAGTATTACGTTATAACGTATAACCTTATATAGTATTACGTTATAACGTATAACGTTATATAGTATTACGTTATAACGTATAACGTTATATAGTATTAAGTTATAACGTATAACGTTGTATAGTATTACGTTATAACGTTATATAGTATCACCATATAACGTATAACGTTATATAGTATTACGTTATAACGTATAACGTTATATAGTATTACGTTATAACGCATAACGTTATGTAGTATTACGTTATAACGTTATATAGTATCACTATATAACGTATAACGTTATATAGTATTACGTTATAACGTATAACGATATATAGTATCACCATGTAACGTATAACGATATATAGTATTACGTTATAACGTATAACGTTATGTAGTATTACGTTATAACGTTATATAGTATCACTATATAACGTATAACGTTATATAGTATTACGTTATAACGTATAACGTTATATAGTATTACGTTATAACGTATAACGTTATATAGTATTACGTTATAACGTATAACGTTATATAGTATTACGTTATATAGTTTAACGTTATATAGTATTACGTTATAACGTATAACGTAATATAGTATTACGTTATAACGTATAACGTTATATAGTATTACGTTATAACGTTTAACGTTATATAGTATTACCATATAACGTATAACGCTATATAGTATTACGTTATAACGTTATATAGTATTACGTTATAACGTTATATAGTATCACCATATAACGTATAACGTTATATAGTGTTACGTTATAACGTATAACATTATATAGTATTACGTTATAACGTATAACGTTATATAGTATCACCATGTAACGTATAACATTATATAGTATTGCGCTGTAACGTATAACGATATATAGTATTACGTTATAACGTATAACGTTATGTAGTATTAGGTTATAACGTTATATAGTATCACCATATAACGTATAACGTTATATAGTATTACGTTATGACGTATAACGTAATATGGTATTACCATATAACGTATAACGTTATATAGTATTACGTTATAACGTTATATAGTATCACCATATAACGTATAACGTTATATAGTATTACGTTATAACGTATAACGTTATATAGTATTACGTTATAACGTATAACGTTATATAGTATTACATTATAACGTATAACGCTATATAGTATTACGTTATAACGTTATATAGTATTACGTTATAACGTTATATAGTATCACCATATAACGTATAACGTTATATAGTATTACGTTATAACGTATAACGTTATATAGTATTACGTTATAACGTATAACGTTATATAGTATTACGTTATATCGTTTAACGTTATATAGTATTACGTTATAACGTATAACGTAATATAGTATTACGTTATAACGTATAACGTTATATAGTATTACGTTATAACGTTTAACGTTATATAGTATTACCATATAACGTATAACGCTATATAGTATTACGTTATATCGTTTAACGTTATATAGTATTACGTTATAACGTATAACGTAATATAGTATTACGTTATAACGTATAACGTTATATAGTATTACGTTATAACGTTTAACGTTATATAGTATTACCATATAACGTATAACGCTATATAGTATTACGTTATAACGTTATATAGTATTACGTTATAACGTTATAACGTATCACCATATAACGTATAACGTTATATAGTATCACCATGTAACGTATAACATTATATAGTATTGCGCTATAACGTATAACGATATATAGTATTACGTTATAACGTATAACGTTATGTAGTATTAGGTTATAACGTTATATAGTATCACCATATAACGTATAACGTTATATAGTATTACGTTATAACGTATAACGTTATATAGTATTAAGTTATAACGTATAACGTTATATAGTATTACGTTATGACGTATAACGTAATATGGTATTACCATATAACGTATAACGTTATATAGTATTACGTTATAACGTATAACCTTATATAGTATTACGTTATAACGTATAACGTTATATAGTATTACGTTATAACGTATAACGTTATATAGTATTAAGTTATAACGTATAACGTTGTATAGTATTACGGTATAACATATAACGTTATATAGTATTACGATATAACGTATAACATTATATAGTATTGCGCTATAACGTATAACGATATATAGTATTACGTTATAACGTATAACGTTATGTAGTATTACGTTATAACGTTATATAGTATCACTATATAACGTATAACGTTATATATTATTACGTTATAACGTATAACGTTATATAGTATTAAGTTATAACGTATAACGTTATATAGTATTACGTTATGACGTATAACGTAATATGGTATTACCATATAACGTATAACGTTATATAGTATTACGTTATAACGTATAACCTTATATAGTATTACGTTATAACGTATAACGTTATATAGTATTACGTTATAACGTTTAACGTTATATAGTATTACCATATAACGTATAACGTTATATAGTATTACGGTATAACATATAACGTTATATAGTATTACGATATAACGTATAACATTATATAGTATTGCGCTATAACGTATAACGATATATAGTATTACGTTATAACGTATAACGTTATGTAGTATTACGTTATAACGTTATATAGTATCACTATATAACGTATAACGTTATATATTATTACGTTATAACGTATAACGTTATATAGTATTACGTTATAACGTATAACGTTATATAGTATTACGTTATAACGTATAACGTTATATAGTATTACGTTATATCGTTTAACGTTATATAGTATTACGTTATAACGTATAACGTAATATAGTATTACGTTATAACGTATAACGTTATATAGTATTACGTTATAACGTTTAACGTTATATAGTATTACCATATAACGTATAACGCTATATAGTATTACGTTATAACGTTATATAGTATTACGTTATAACGTTATAACGTATCACCATATAACGTATAACGTTATATAGTATCACCATGTAACGTATAACATTATATAGTATTGCGCTATAACGTATAACGATATATAGTATTACGTTATAACGTATAACGTTATGTAGTATTAGGTTATAACGTTATATAGTATCACCATATAACGTATAACGTTATATAGTATTACGTTATAACGTATAACGTTATATAGTATTAAGTTATAACGTATAACGTTATATAGTATTACGTTATGACGTATAACGTAATATGGTATTACCATATAACGTATAACGTTATATAGTATTACGTTATAACGTATAACCTTATATAGTATTACGTTATAACGTATAACGTTATATAGTATTACGTTATAACGTATAACGTTATATAGTATTAAGTTATAACGTATAACGTTGTATAGTATTACGTTATAACGTTATATAGTATCACCATATAACGTATAACGTTATATAGTATTACGTTATAACGTATAACGTTATATAGTATTACGTTATAACGCATAACGTTATGTAGTATTACGTTATAACGTTATATAGTATCACTATATAACGTATAACGTTATATAGTATTACGTTATAACGTATAACGATATATAGTATCACCATGTAACGTATAACGATATATAGTATTACGTTATAACGTATAACGTTATATAGTATTACGTTATAACGTATAACGTTATATAGTATTACGTTATGACGTATAACGTTATATAGTATTACGGTATAACATATAACGTTATATAGTATTACGTTATAACGTATTACATTATATAGTATTGCGCTATAACGTATAACGATATATAGTATCACCATGTAACGTATAACGATATATAGTATTACGTTATAACGTATAACGTTATATAGTATTACGTTATAACGTATAACGTTATGTAGTATTACGTTATAACGTATAACGTTATATAGTATTACGTTATAACGTATAACGTTATATAGTATTACGTTATATCGTTTAACGTTATATAGTATTACGTTATAACGTATAACGTTATATAGAATTACGTTATAACGTATAACGTTATATAGTATTACGTTATAACGTTTAACGTTATATAGTATTACCATATAACGTATAACGTTATATAGTATTACGGTATAACATATAACGTTATATAGTATTACCATATAACGTATAACGTTATATAGTATTACGGTATAACATATAACGTTATATAGTATTACGTTATAACGTATAACATTATATAGTATTACGTTATAACGTATAACGTTATGTAGTATCACCATGTAACGTATAACATTATATAGTATTGCGCTATAACGTATAACGATATATAGTATTACGTTATAACGTATAACGTTATGTAGTATTAGGTTATAACGTTATATAGTACCACCATATAACGTATAACGTTATATAGTATTACGTTATAACGTATAACGTTATATAGTATTACGTTATAACGTTATATAGTATCACCATATAGCGTATAACGTTATATAGTATTACGTTATAACGTATAACGTTATATAGTATTACGTTATAACGTATAACGTTATATAGTATTACATTATAACGTATAACGTTATATAGTATTACGTTATATCGTTTAACGTTATATAGTATTACGTTATAACGTATAACTTTATATAGAATTACGTTATAACGTATAACGTTATATAGTATTACGTTATAACGTTTAACGTTATATAGTATTACCATATAACGTATAACGTTATATAGTATTACGGTATAACATATAACGTTATATAGTATTACGTTATAACGTATAACATTATATAGTATTGCGCTATAACGTATAACGGTATATAGTATTACGTTATAACGTATAACGTTATGTAGTATTACGTTATAACGTTATATAGTATCACCATATAACGTATAACGCTATATAGTATTACGTTATAACGTTATATAGTATTACGTTATAACGTTATATAGTATCACCATATAACGTATAACGTTATATAGTGTTACGTTATAACGTATAACATTATATAGTATTACGTTATAACGTATAACGTTATATAGTATCACCATGTAACGTATAACATTATATAGTAATGCGCTATAACGTATAACGATATATAGTATTACGTTATAACGTATAACGTTATGTAGTATTACGTTATAACGTATAACGTTATATAGTATTACCATATAACGTATAACGTTATATAGTATTACGGTATAACATATAACGTTATATAGTATTACGATATAACGTATAACATTATATAGTATTGCGCTATAACGTATAACGATATATAGTATTACGTTATAACGTTATATAGTATCACCATATAACGTATAACGTTATATAGTATTACGTTATAACGTATAACGTTATATAGTATTACGTTATAACGCATAACGTTATATAGTATTACGTTATAACGTATAACGTTATATAGTATTACGTTATAACGTATAACGTTATATAGTATTACGTTATAACGTATAACGTTATATAGTATTACCATATAACGTATAACGTTATATAGTATTACGGTATAACATATAACGTTATATAGTATTACGATATAACGTATAACATTATATAGTATTGCGCTATAACGTATAACGATATATAGTATCACCATGTAACGTATAACGTTATACAGTATTACGTTATAACGTATAACGTTACATAGTATTACGTAGTAACGTATAACGTTATATAGAATTACGTTATAACGTATAACGTTATATAGTATTACGTTATAACGTTTAACGTTATATAGTATTACCATATAACGTATAACGTTATATAGTATTACGGTATAACATATAACGTTATATAGTATTACGATATAACGTATAACATTATATAGTATTGCGCTATAACGTATAACGATGTATAGTATTACGTTATAACGTATAACGTTATGTAGTATTACGTTATAACGTTATATAGTATCACTATATAACGTATAACGTTATATAGTATTACGTTATAACGTATAACGTTATATAGTATTACGTTATATCGTTTAACGTTATATAGTATTACGTTATAACGTTATATAGTATCACCATATAACGTATAACGTTATATAGTATTACGTTATAACGTTATATAGTATTACGTTATAACGTTATATAGTATCACCATATAACGTATAACGTTATATATCATTACGTTATAACGTATAACGTTATATAGTATTAAGTTATAACGTATAACGTTATATAGTATTACGTTATGACGTATAACGTTATATAGTATTACGGTATAACATATAACGTTATATAGTATTACGTTATAACGTATAACATTATATAGTATTGCGCTATAACGTATAACGATATATAGTATCACCATGTAACGTATAACGATATATAGTATTACGTTATAACGTATAACGTTATATAGTATTACGTTATAACGTATAACGTTATGTAGTATTACGTTATAACGTATAACGTTATATAGTATTACGTTATAACGTATAACGTTATATAGTATTACGTTATATCGTTTAACGTTATATAGTATTACGTTATAACGTATAACGTTATATAGAATTACGTTATAACGTATAACGTTATATAGTATTACGTTATATCGTTTAACGTTGTATAGTATTACCATATAACGTTTAACGTTATATAGTATTACCATATAACGTATAACGTTATATAGTATTACGGTATAACATATAACGTTATATAGAATTACGATATAACGTATAACATTATATAGTATTGCGCTATAACGTATAACGATATATAGTATTACGTTATAACGTATAACGTTATGTAGTATTACGTTATAACGTTATATAGTATCACTATATAACGTATAACGTTATATAGTATTACGTTATAACGTATAACGTTATATAGTATTACGTTATAACGTATAACGTTATATAGTATTACGTTATAACGTATAACGTTATATAGTATTACGTTATATAGTTTAACGTTATATAGTATTACGTTATAACGTATAACGTAATATAGTATTACGTTATAACGTATAACGTTATATAGTATTACGTTATAACGTTTAACGTTATATAGTATTACCATATAACGTATAACGCTATATAGTATTACGTTATAACGTTATATAGTATTACGTTATAACGTTATATAGTATCACCATATAACGTATAACGTTATATAGTGTTACGTTATAACGTATAACATTATATAGTATTACGTTATAACGTATAACGTTATATAGTATCACCATGTAACGTATAACATTATATAGTATTGCGCTGTAACGTATAACGATATATAGTATTACGTTATAACGTATAACGTTATGTAGTATTAGGTTATAACGTTATATAGTATCACCATATAACGTATAACGTTATATAGTATTACGTTATGACGTATAACGTAATATGGTATTACCATATAACGTATAACGTTATATAGTATTACGTTATAACGTTATATAGTATCACCATATAACGTATAACGTTATATAGTATTACGTTATAACGTATAACGTTATATAGTATTACGTTATAACGTATAACGTTATATAGTATTACATTATAACGTATAACGTTATATAGTATTACCATATAACGTATAACGTTATATAGTATTACGTTATAACGTATAACCTTATATAGTATTACGTTATAACGTATAACGTTATATAGTATTACGTTATAACGTATAACGTTATATAGTATTAAGTTATAACGTATAACGTTGTATAGTATTACGTTATAACGTTATATAGTATCACCATATAACGTATAACGTTATATAGTATTACGTTATAACGTATAACGTTATATAGTATTACGTTATAACGTATAACGTTATATAGTATTACGTTATAACTCATAACGTTATGTAGTATTACGTTATAACGTTATATAGTATCACTATATAACGTATAACGTTATATAGTATTACGTTATAACGTATAACGATATATAGTATCACCATGTAACGTATAACGTTATACAGTATTACGTTATAACGTATAACGTTATATAGTATTACGTAATAACGTATAACGTTATATAGTATTACGTTATAACGTATAACGTTATATAGAATTAAGTTATGACGTATAACGTTATATAGTATTACGGTATAACATATAACGTTATATAGTATTACGTTATAACGTATAACATTATATAGTATTGCGCTATAACGTATAACGATATATAGTATCACCATGTAACGTATAACGATATATAGTATTACGTTATAACGTATAACGTTATATAGTATTACGTTATAACGTATAACGTTATGTAGTATTACGTTATAACGTATAACGTTATATAGTATTACGTTATAACGTATAACGTTATATAGTATTACGTTATATCGTTTAACGTTATATAGTATTACGTTATAACGTATAACGTTATATAGAATTACGTTATAACGTATAACGTTATATAGTATTACGTTATAACGTATAACGTTATATAGTATTACGTTATGACGTATAACGTTATATAGTATTACGGTATAACATATAACGTTATATAGTATTACGTTATAACGTATAACATTATATAGTATTGCGCTATAACGTATAACGATATATAGTATCACCCTGTAACGTATAACGATATATAGTATTACGTTATAACGTATAACGTTATATAGTATTACGTTATAACGTATAACGTTATGTAGTATTACGTTATAACGTATAACGTTATATAGTATTACGTTATAACGTATAACGTTATATAGTATTACGTTATATCGTTTAACGTTATATAGTATTACGTTATAACGTATAACGTTATATAGAATTACGTTATAACGTATAACGTTATATAGTATTACGTTATAACGTTTAACGTTATATAGTATTACCATATAACGTATAACGTTATATAGTATTACGGTATAACATATAACGTTATATAGTATTACGATATAACGTATAACATTATATAGTATTACGGTATAACATATAACGTTATATAGTATTACGATATAACGTATAACATTATATAGTATTGCGCTATAACGTATAACGATATATAGTATTACGTTATAACGTATAACGTTATGTAGTATTACGTTATAACGTTATATAGTATCACTATATAACGTATAACGTTATATAGTATTACGTTATAACGTATGACGTTATATAGTATTACGTTATAACGTATAACGTTATATAGTATTACGTTATAACGTATAACGTTATATAGTATCACCATATAACGTATAACGTTATATAGTATTACGTTATAACGTATAACGTTATATAGTATTACGTTATAACGTATAACGTTATATAGTATTACGTTATGACGTATAACGTTATATGGTATTACCATATAACGTATAACGCTATATAGTATTACGTTATAACGTTATATAGTATTACGTTATAACGTTATATAGTATCACCATATAACGTATAACGTTATATAGTGTAACGTTATAACGTATAACATTGTATAGTATTACGTTATAACGTATAACGTTATATAGTATCACCATGTAACGTATAACATTATATAGTAATGCGCTATAACGTATAACGATATATAGTATTACGTTATAACGTATAACGTTATGTAGTACTAGGTTATAACGTTATATAGTATCACCATATAACGTATAACGTTATATAGTATTACGTTATAACGTATAACGTTATATAGTATTAAGTTATAACGTATAACGTTATATAGTATTACGTTATGACGTATAACGTAATATGGTATTACCATATAACGTATAACGTAATATGGTATTACCACATAACGTATAACGTTATATAGTATTACGTTATAACGTTATATAGTATCACCATATAACGTATAACGTTATATAGTATTAAGTTATAACGTATAACGTTGTATAGTATTACGTTATAACGTTATATAGTATCACCATATAACGTATAACGTTATATAGTATTACGTTATAACGTATAACGTTATATAGTATTACGTTATAACGCATAACGTTATATAGTATTACGTTATAACGTATAACGTTATATAGTATTACGTTATAACGTATAACGTTATATAGTATTACCATATAACGTATAACGTTATATAGTATTACGGTATAACATATAACGTTATATAGTATTACGATATAACGTATAACATTATATAGTATTGCGCTATAACGTATAACGATATATAGTATTACGTTATAACGTATAACGTTATGTAGTATTACGTTATAACGTTATATAGTATCACTATATAACGTATAACGTTATATAGTATTACGTTATGACGTATAACGTTATATGGTATTACCATATAACGTATAACGTTATATAGTATTACGTAATAACGTATAACGTTATATAGTATTACGTTATAACGTATAACGTTATATAGTATTAAGTTATAACGTATAACGTTATGTAGTATTACGTTACAACGTTATATAGTACCACCATATAACGTATAACGTTATATAGTATTACGTTATAACGTATAACGTTATATAGTATTACGTTATAACGTATAACGTTATATAGTATTACGTTATAACGTATAACGTTATGTAGTATTACGTTATAACGTATAACGTTATATAGTATTACGTTATAACGTATAACGTTATATAGTATTACGTTATATCGTTTAACGTTATATAGTATTACGTTATAACGTATAACGTTATATAGAATTACGTTATAACGTATAACGTTATATAGTATTACGTTATAACGTTTAACGTTATATAGTATTACCATATAACGTATAACGTTATATAGTATTACGGTATAACATATAACGTTATATAGTATTACGTTATAACGTATAACATTATATAGTATTGCGCTATAACGTATAACGGTATATAGTATTACGTTATAACGTATAACGTTATGTAGTATTACGTTATAACGTTATATAGTATCACCATATAACGTATAACGTTATATAGTATTACGTTATAACGTATAACGTTATATAATATTACGTTATAACGTATAACGTTATATAGTATTACGTTATAACGTATAACGTTATATAGTATCACCATATAACGTATAACGTTATATAGTATTACGTTATAACGTATAACTTTATATAGTATTACGTTATAACGTATAACGTTATATAGTATTACGTTATGACGTATAACGTTATATGGTATTACCATATAACGTATAACGCTATATAGTATTACGTTATAACGTTATATAGTATTACGTTATAACGTTATATAGTATCACCATATAACGTATAACGTTATATAGTGTTACGTTATAACGTATAACATTATATAGTATTACGTTATAACGTATAACGTTATATAGTATCACCATGTAACGTATAACATTATATAGTATTGCGCTATAACGTATAACGATATATAGTATTACGTTATAACGTATAACGTTATGTAGTATTAGGTTATAACGTTATATAGTATCACCATATAACGTATAACGTTATATAGTATTACGTTATAACGTATAACGTTATATAGTATTAAGTTATAACGTATAACGTTATATAGTATTACGTTATGACGTATAACGTAATATGGTATTACCATATAACATATAACGTTATATAGTATTACGTTATAACGTTATATAGTATCACCATATAACGTATAACGTTATATAGTATTACGTTATAACGTATAACGTTATATAGTATTACGTTATAACGTATAACGTTATATAGTATTACATTATAACGTATAACGTTATATAGTATTACCATATAACGTATAACGTTATATAGTATTACGTTATAACGTATAACCTTATATAGTATTACGTTATAACGTATAACGTTATATAGTATTACGTTATAACGTATAACGTTATATAGTATTACGTTATAACGCATAACGTTATATAGTATTACGTTATAACGTATAACGTTATATAGTATTACGTTATAACGTTATATAGTATTACGTTATAACGTTATATAGTATCACCATATAACGTATAACGTTATATAGCATTACGTTATAACGTATAACGTTATATAGTATTAAGTTATAACGTATAACGTTGTATAGTATTACGTTACAACGTTATATAGTATCACCATATAACGTATAACGTTATATAGTATTGCGCTATAACGTATAACGATATATAGTATTACGTTATAACGTTATATAGTATCACCATATAACGTATAACGTTATATAGTATTACGTTATAACATATAACGTTATATAGTATTACGTTATAACGTATAACATTATATAGTATTGCGCTATAACGTATAACGATATATAGTATCACCATGTAACGTATAACGATATATAGTATTACGTTATAACGTATAACGTTATATAGTATTACGTTATAACGTATAACGTTATGTAGTATTACGTTATAACGTATAACGTTATATAGTATTACGTTATAACGTATAACGTTATATAGTATTACGTTATATCGTTTAACGTTATATAGTATTACGTTATAACGTATAACGTTGTATAGTATTACGTTATAACGTTATATAGTATCACCATATAACGTATAACGTTATATAGAATTACGTTATAACGTATAACGTTATATAGTATTACGGTATAACATATAACGTTATATAGTATTACGTTATAACGTATAACATTATATAGTATTACGTTATAACGTATAACGTTATGTAGTATCACCATGTAACGTATAACATTATATAGTATTGCGCTATAACGTATAACGATATATAGTATTACGTTATAACGTATAACGTTATGTAGTATTAGGTTATAACGTTATATAGTACCACCATATAACGTATAACGTTATATAGTATTACGTTATAACGTATAACGTTATATAGTATTACGTTATAACGTTATATAGTATCACCATATAGCGTATAACGTTATATAGTATTACGTTATAACGTATAACGTTATATAGTATTACGTTATAACGTATAACGTTATATAGTATTACATTATAACGTATAACGTTATATAGTATTACGTTATATCGTTTAACGTTATATAGTATTACGTTATAACGTATAACTTTATATAGAATTACGTTATAACGTATAACGTTATATAGTATTACGTTATAACGTTTAACGTTATATAGTATTACCATATAACGTATAACGTTATATAGTATTACGGTATAACATATAACGTTATATAGTATTACGTTATAACGTATAACATTATATAGTATTGCGCTATAACGTATAACGGTATATAGTATTACGTTATAACGTATAACGTTATGTAGTATTACGTTATAACGTTATATAGTATCACCATATAACGTATAACGCTATATAGTATTACGTTATAACGTTATATAGTATTACGTTATAACGTTATATAGTATCACCATATAACGTATAACGTTATATAGTGTTACGTTATAACGTATAACATTATATAGTATTACGTTATAACGTATAACGTTATATAGTATCACCATGTAACGTATAACATTATATAGTAATGCGCTATAACGTATAACGATATATAGTATTACGTTATAACGTATAACGTTATGTAGTATTACGTTATAACGTATAACGTTATATAGTATTACCATATAACGTATAACGTTATATAGTATTACGGTATAACATATAACGTTATATAGTATTACGATATAACGTATAACATTATATAGTATTGCGCTATAACGTATAACGATATATAGTATTACGTTATAACGTTATATAGTATCACCATATAACGTATAACGTTATATAGTATTACGTTATAACGTATAACGTTATATAGTATTACGTTATAACGCATAACGTTATATAGTATTACGTTATAACGTATAACGTTATATAGTATTACGTTATAACGTATAACGTTATATAGTATTACCATATAACGTATAACGTTATATAGTATTACGGTATAACATATAACGTTATATAGTATTACGATATAACGTATAACATTATATAGTATTGCGCTATAACGTATAACGATATATAGTATTACGTTATAACGTATAACGTTATGTAGTATTACGTTATAACGTTATATAGTATCACTATATAACGTATAACGTTATATAGTATTACGTTATAACGTTATATAGTATTACGTTATAACGTTATATAGTATTACGTTATAACGTATAACGTTATATAGTATTACGTTATAACGTATAACGTTATATAGTATTACGTTATGACGTATAACGTTATATAGTATTACGGTATAACATATAACGTTATATAGTATTACGTTATAACGTATAACATTATATAGTATTGCGCTATAACGTATAACGATATATAGTATCACCATGTAACGTATAACGATATATAGTATTACGTTATAACGTATAACGTTATATAGTATTACGTTATAACGTATAACGTTATGTAGTATTACGTTATAACGTATAACGTTATATAGTATTACGTTATAACGTATAACGTTATATAGTATTACGTTATATCGTTTAACGTTATATAGTATTACGTTATAACGTATAACGTAATATAGAATTACGTTATAACGTATAACGTTATATAGTATTACGTTATAACGTTTAACGTTATATAGTATTACCATATAACGTATAACGTTATATAGTATTACGGTATAACATATAACGTTATATAGTATTACGATATAACGTATAACATTATATAGTATTGCGCTATAACGTATAACGATGTATAGTATTACGTTATAACGTATAACGTTATGTAGTATTACGTTATAACGTTATATAGTATCACTATATAACGTATAACGTTATATAGTATTACGTTATAACGTATAACGATATATAGTATTACGTTATAACGTATAACGTTATATAGTATTACGTTATAACGTTTAACGTTATATAGTATTACCATATAACGTATAACGTTATATAGTATTACGGTATAACATATAACGTTATATAGTATTACGTTATAACGTATAACATTATATAGTATTGCGCTATAACGTATAACGATATATAGTATCACCATGTAACGTATAACGTTATACAGTATTACGTTATAACGTATAACGTTACATAGTATTACGTAGTAACGTATAACGTTATATAGTATTACGTTATAACGTATAACGTTATATAGTATTACGTTATGACGTATAACGTTATATAGTATTACGGTATAACATATAACGTTATATAGTATTACGTTATAACGTATAACATTATATAGTATTGCGCTATAACGTATAACGATATATAGTATCACCATGTAACGTATAACGATATATAGTATTACGTTATAACGTATAACGTTATATAGTATTACGTTATAACGTATAACGTTATGTAGTATTACGTTATAACGTATAACGTTATATAGTATTACGTTATAACGTATAACGTTATATAGTATTACGTTATATCGTTTAACGTTATATAGTATTACGTTATAACGTATAACGTTATATAGTATTACGGTATAACATATAACGTTATATAGTATTACGATATAACGTATAACATTATATAGTATTGCGCTATAACGTATAACGATATATAGTATTACGTTATAACGTATAACGTTATGTAGTATTACGTTATAACGTTATATAGTATCACTATATAACGTATAACGTTATATAGTATTACGTTATAACGTATAACGTTATATAGTATTACGTTATAACGTATAACGTTATATAGTATTACGTTATAACGTATAACGTTATATAGTATTACGTTATATCGTTTAACGTTATATAGTATTACGTTATAACGTTATATAGTATCACCATATAACGTATAACGTTATATAGTATTACGTTATAACGTTATATAGTATTACGTTATAACGTTATATAGTATCACCATATAACGTATAACGTTATATATCATTACGTTATAACGTATAACGTTATATAGTATTAAGTTATAACGTATAACGTTGTATAGTATTACGTTACAACGTTATATAGTATCACCATATAACGTATAACGTTATATAGTATTACGTTATAACGTATAACGTTATATAGTATTACGTTATAACGTATAACGTTATATAGTATTACGTTATGACGTATAACGTTATATAGTATTACGGTATAACATATAACGTTATATAGTATTACGTTATAACGTATAACATTATATAGTATTGCGCTATAACGTATAACGATATATAGTATCACCATGTAACGTATAACGATATATAGTATTACGTTATAACGTATAACGTTATATAGTATTACGTTATAACGTATAACGTTATGTAGTATTACGTTATAACGTATAACGTTATATAGTATTACGTTATAACGTATAACGTTATATAGTATTACGTTATATCGTTTAACGTTATATAGTATTACGTTATAACGTATAACGTTATATAGAATTACGTTATAACGTATAACGTTATATAGTATTACGTTATAACGTTTAACGTTATATAGTATTACCATATAACGTATAACGTTATATAGTATTACGGTATAACATATAACGTTATATAGTATTACGATATAACGTATAACATTATATAGTATTGCGCTATAACGTATAACGATATATAGTATTACGTTATAACGTATAACGTTATGTAGTATTACGTTATAACGTTATATAGTATCACTATATAACGTATAACGTTATATAGTATCACTATATAACGTATAACGTTATATAGTATTACGTTATAACGTATAACGTTATATAGTATTACGTTATAACGTATAACGTTATATAGTATTACGTTATAACGTATAACGTTATATAGTATTACGTTATATCGTTTAACGTTATATAGTATTACGTGATAACGTATAACGTAATATAGTATTACGTTATAACGTATAACGTTATATAGTATTACGTTATAACGTTTAACGTTATATAGTATTACCATATAACGTATAACGCTATATAGTATTACGTTATAACGTTATATAGTATTACGTTATAACGTTATATAGTATCACCATATAACGTATAACGTTATATAGTGTTACGTTATAACGTATAACATTATATAGTATTACGTTATAACGTATAACGTTATATAGTATCACCATGTAACGTATAACATTATATAGTATTGCGCTATAACGTATAACGATATATAGTATTACGTTATAACGTATAACGTTATGTAGTATTAGGTTATAACGTTATATAGTATCACCATATAACGTATAACGTTATATAGTATTACGTTATAACGTATAACGTTATATAGTATTAAGTTATAACGTATAACGTTATATAGTATTACGTTATGACGTATAACGTAATATGGTATTACCATATAACGTATAACGTTATATAGTATTACGTTATAACGTTATATAGTATTACATTATAACGTATAACGTTATATAGTATTACCATATAACGTATAACGTTATATAGTATTACGTTATAACGTATAACCTTATATAGTATTACGTTATAACGTATAACGTTATATAGTATTACGTTATAACGTATAACGTTATATAGTATTAAGTTATAACGTATAACGTTGTATAGTATTACGTTATAACGTTATATAGTATCACCATATAACGTATAACGATATATAGTATTACGTTATAACGTATAACGTTATATAGTATTACGTTATAACGTATAACGTTATGTAGTATCACTATATAACGTATAACGTTATATAGTATTACGTTATAACGTATAACGATATATAGTATCACCATGTAACGTATAACGTTATACAGTATTACGTTATAACGTATAACGTTATATAGTATTACGTAATAACGTATAACGTTATATAGTATTACGTTATAACGTTTAACGTTATATAGTATTACCATATAACGTATAACGTTATATAGTATTACGGTATAACATATAACGTTATATAGTATTACGATATAACGTATAACATTATATAGTATTGCGCTATAACGTATAACGATATATAGTATTACGTTATAACGTATAACGTTATGTAGTATTACGTTATAACGTTATATAGTATCACTATATAACGTATAACGTTATATAGTATCACTATATAACGTATAACGTTATATAGTATTACGTTATAACGTATAACGTTATATAGTATTACGTTATAACGTATAACGTTATATAGTATTACGTTATAACGTATAACGTTATATAGTATTACGTTATATCGTTTAACGTTATATAGTATTACGTGATAACGTATAACGTAATATAGTATTACGTTATAACGTATAACGTTATATAGTATTACGTTATAACGTTTAACGTTATATAGTATTACCATATAACGTATAACGCTATATAGTATTACGTTATAACGTTATATAGTATTACGTTATAACGTTATATAGTATCACCATATAACGTATAACGTTATATAGTGTTACGTTATAACGTATAACATTATATAGTATTACGTTATAACGTATAACGTTATATAGTATCACCATGTAACGTATAACATTATATAGTATTGCGCTATAACGTATAACGATATATAGTATTACGTTATAACGTATAACGTTATGTAGTATTAGGTTATAACGTTATATAGTATCACCATATAACGTATAACGTTATATAGTATTACGTTATAACGTATAACGTTATATAGTATTAAGTTATAACGTATAACGTTATATAGTATTACGTTATGACGTATAACGTAATATGGTATTACCATATAACGTATAACGTTATATAGTATTACGTTATAACGTTATATAGTATTACATTATAACGTATAACGTTATATAGTATTACCATATAACGTATAACGTTATATAGTATTACGTTATAACGTATAACCTTATATAGTATTACGTTATAACGTATAACGTTATATAGTATTACGTTATAACGTATAACGTTATATAGTATTAAGTTATAACGTATAACGTTGTATAGTATTACGTTATAACGTTATATAGTATCACCATATAACGTATAACGATATATAGTATTACGTTATAACGTATAACGTTATATAGTATTACGTTATAACGTATAACGTTATGTAGTATCACTATATAACGTATAACGTTATATAGTATTACGTTATAACGTATAACGATATATAGTATCACCATGTAACGTATAACGTTATACAGTATTACGTTATAACGTATAACGTTATATAGTATTACGTAATAACGTATAACGTTATATAGTATTACGTTATAACGTATAACGTTATATAGTATTAAGTTATGACGTATAACGTTATATAGTATTACGGTATAACATATAACGTTATATAGTATTACGTTATAACGTATAACATTATATAGTATTGCGCTATAACGTATAACGATATATAGTATTACGTTATAACGTATAACGTTATGTAGTATTACGTTATAACGTTATATAGTATCACTATATAACGTATAACGTTATATAGTATTACGTTATAACGTATAACGTTATATAGTATTACGTTATAACGTATAACGTTATATAGTATTACGTTATAACGTATAACGTTATATAGTATTACGTTATATAGTTTAACGTTATATAGTATTACGTTATAACGTATAACGTAATATAGTATTACGTTATAACGTATAACGTTATATAGTATTACGTTATAACGTTTAACGTTATATAGTATTACCATATAACGTATAACGCTATATAGTATTACGTTATAACGTTATATAGTATTACGTTATAACGTTATATAGTATCACCATATAACGTATAACGTTATATAGTGTTACGTTATAACGTATAACATTATATAGTATTACGTTATAACGTATAACGTTATATAGTATCACCATGTAACGTATAACATTATATAGTATAGCGCTGTAACGTATAACGATATATAGTATTACGTTATAACGTATAACGTTATGTAGTATTAGGTTATAACGTTATATAGTATCACCATATAACGTATAACGTTATATAGTATTACGTTATAACGTATAACGTTATATAGTATTAAGTTATAACGTATAACGTTATATAGTATTACGTTATGACGTATAACGTAATATGGTATTACCATATAACGTATAACGTTATATAGTATTACGTTATAACGTTATATAGTATCACCATATAACGTATAACGTTATATAGTATTACGTTATAACGTATAACGTTATATAGTATTACGTTATAACGTATAACGTTATATAGTATTACATTATAACGTATAACGTTATATAGTATTACCATATAACGTATAACGTTATATAGTATTACGTTATAACGTATAACCTTATATAGTATTACGTTATAACGTATAACGTTATATAGTATTACGTTATAACGTATAACGTTATATAGTATTAAGTTATAACGTATAACGTTGTATAGTATTACGTTATAACGTTATATAGTATCACCATATAACGTATAACGTTATATAGTATTACGTTATAACGTATAACGTTATATAGTATTACGTTATAACGCATAACGTTATGTAGTATTACGTTATAACGTTATATAGTATCACTATATAACGTATAACGTTATATAGTATTACGTTATAACGTATAACGATATATAGTATCACCATGTAACGTATAACGTTATACAGTATTACGTTATAACGTATAACGTTATATAGTATTACGTAATAACGTATAACGTTATATAGTATTACGTTATAACGTATAACGTTATATAGTATTAAGTTATGACGTATAACGTTATATAGTATTACGGTATAACATATAACGTTATATAGTATTACGTTATAACGTATAACATTATATAGTATTGCGCTATAACGTATAACGATATATAGTATCACCATGTAACGTATAACGATATATAGTATTACGTTATAACGTATAACGTTATATAGTATTACGTTATAACGTATAACGTTATGTAGTATTACGTTATAACGTATAACGTTATATAGTATTACGTTATAACGTATAACGTTATATAGTATTACGTTATATCGTTTAACGTTATATAGTATTACGTTATAACGTATAACGTTATATAGAATTACGTTATAACGTATAACGTTATATAGTATTACGTTATAACGTTTAACGTTATATAGTATTACCATATAACGTATAACGTTATATAGTATTACGGTATAACATATAACGTTATATAGTATTACCATATAACGTATAACGTTATATAGTATTACGGTATAACATATAACGTTATATAGTATTACGTTATAACGTATAACATTATATAGTATTGCGCTATAACGTATAACGATATATAGTATCACCATGTAACGTATAACGATATATAGTATTACGTTATAACGTATAACGTTATGTAGTATTACGTTATAACGTTATATAGTATCACTATATAACGTATAACGTTATATAGTATTACGTTATAACGTATAACGTTATATAGTATTACGTTATAACGTATAACGTTATATAGTATTACGTTATAACGTATAACGTTATATAGTATTACGTTATAACGTATAACGTAATATAGTATTACGTTATAACGTATAACGTTATATAGTATTAAGTTATAACGTATAACGTTATGTAGTATTACGTTATAACGTTATATAGTATCACCATATAACGTATAACGTTATATAGTATTACGTTATAACGTTATATAGTATTACGTTATAACGTAATATAGTATCACCATATAACGTACAACGTTATATAGCATTACGTTATAACGTATAACGTTATATAGTATTACGTTATAACGTTTAACGTTATATAGTATTACCATATAACGTATAACGTTATATAGTATTACGGTATAACATATAACGTTATATAGTATTACGTTATAACGTATAACATTATATAGTATTGCGCTATAACGTATAACGATATATAGTATCACCATGTAACGTATAACGTTATACAGTATTACGTTATAACGTATAACGTTATATAGTATTACGTAACAACGTATAACGTTATATATAGTATTACGTTATAACGTTATATAGTATCACCATATAACGTATAACGTTATATAGTATTACGTTATAACGTTATATAGTATTACGTTATAACGTTATATAGTATTACGTTATAACGTTATATAGTATTACGTTATAACGTTATATAGTATTACGTTATAACGTTATATAGTATCACCATATAACGTATAACGTTATATAGTGTTACGTTATAACGTATAACGTTATATAGTATTAAGTTATAACGTATAACGTTATATAGTATTATGTTATGACGTATAACGTAATATGGTATTACCATATAACGTATAACGATAAATAGTATTACGTTATAACGTTATATAGTATCACCATATAACGTATAACGTTATATAGTATTACGTTATAACGTATAACGTTATATAGTATTACGTTATAACGTATAACGTTATATAGTATTACATTATAACGTATAACGTTATATAGTATTACCATATAACGTATAACGTTATATAGTATTACGTTATAACGTTTAACGTTATATAGTATTACGTTACAACGTTATATAGTATCACCATATAACGTATAACGTTATATAGTATTACGTTATAACGTATAACGTTATATAGTATTACGTTATAACGTATAACGTTATATAGTATTACGTTATAACGTATAACGTTATATAGAATTACGTTATAACGTATAACGTTATATAGTATTACGTTATAACGTTTAACGTTATATAGTATTACGTTACAACGTTATATAGTATCACCATATAACGTATAACGTTATATAGTATTACGTTATAACGTATAACGTTATATAGTATTACGTTATAACGTATAACGTTATATAGTATTACGTTATGACGTATAACGTTATATAGTATCACCATATAACGTATAACGTTATATAGTATTACGTTATAACGTTATATAGTATTACGTTATAACGTTATATAGTATCACCATATAACGTATAACGTTATATAGCATTACGTTATAACGTATAACGTTATATAGTATTAAGTTATAACGTATACCGTTGTATAGTATTACGTTACAACGTTATATAGTATCACCATATAACGTATAACGTTATATAGTATTACGTTATAACGTATAACGTTATATAGTATTACGTTATAACGTATAACGTTATATAGTATTACGTTATAACGTATAACGTTATATAGTATTACGTTATAACGTATAACGTAATATAGTATTACGTTATAACGTATAACGTTATATAGTATTAAGGTATAACGTATAACGTTATGTAGTATTACGTTATAACGTATAACGTTATATAGTATTACGTTATAACGTATAACGTTATATAGTATTACGTTATAACGTATAACGTTATATAGTATTACGTTATGACGTATAACGTTATATAGTATTACGGTATAACATATAACGTTATATAGTATTACGTTATAACGAATAACATTATATAGTATTGCGCTATAACGTATAACGATATATAGTATCACCATGTAACGTATAACGATATATAGTATTACGTTATAACGTATAACGTTATATAGTATTACGTTATAACGTATAACGTTATGTAGTATTACGTTATAACGTATAACGTTATATAGTATTACGTTATAACGTATAACATTATATAGTATTGCGCTATAACGTATAACGATATATAGTATCACCATGTAACGTATAACGATATATAGTATTACGTTATAACGTATAACGTTATGTAGTATTACGTTATAACGTTATATAGTATCACTATATAACGTATAACGTTATATAGTATTACGTTATAACGTATAACATTATATAGTATTGCGCTATAACGTATAACGATATATAGTATCACCATGTAACGTATAACGTTATATAGTATTACGTTATGACGTATAACGTTATATAGTATTACGGTATAACATATAACGTTATATAGTATTACGTTATAACGAATAACATTATATAGTATTGCGCTATAACGTATAACGATATATAGTATCACCATGTAACGTATAACGATATATAGTATTACGTTATAACGTATAACGTTATATAGTATTACGTTATAACGTATAACGTTATATAGTATTACATTATAACGTATAACGTTATATAGTATTACCATATAACGTATAACGTTATATAGTATTACGTTATAACGTTTAACGTTATATAGTATTACGTTACAACGTTATATAGTATCACCATATAACGTATAACGTTATATAGTATTACGTTATAACGTATAACGTTATATAGTATTACGTTATAACGTATAACGTTATATAGTATTACGTTATAACGTATAACGTTATATAGTATTACGTTATAACGTATAACGTTATATAGTATTACGTTATAACGTATAACGTTATATAGAATTACGTTATAACGTATAACGTTATATAGTATTACGTTATAACGTTTAACGTTATATAGTATTACGTTACAACGTTATATAGTATCACCATATAACGTATAACGTTATATAGTATTACGTTATAACGTATAACGTTATATAGTATTACGTTATAACGTATAACGTTATATAGTATTACGTTATGACGTATAACGTTATATAGTATCACCATATAACGTATAACGTTATATAGTATTACGTTATAACGTTATATAGTATTACGTTATAACGTTATATAGTATCACCATATAACGTATAACGTTATATAGCATTACGTTATAACGTATAACGTTATATAGTATTAAGTTATAACGTATACCGTTGTATAGTATTACGTTACAACGTTATATAGTATCACCATATAACGTATAACGTTATATAGTATTACGTTATAACGTATAACGTTATATAGTATTACGTTATAACGTTTAACGTTATATAGTATTACGTTACAACGTTATATAGTATCACCATATAACGTATAACGTTATATAGTATTACGTTATAACGTATAACGTTATATAGTATTACGTTATAACGTATAACGTTATATAGTATTACGTTATAACGTATAACGTTATATAGTATTACGTTATAACGTATAACGTTATATAGTATTACGTTATAACGTATAACGTTATATAGTATTACGTTATGACGTATAACGTTATATAGTATTACGGTATAACATATAACGTTATATAGTATTACGTTATAACGAATAACATTATATAGTATTGCGCTATAACGTATAACGATATATAGTATCACCATGTAACGTATAACGATATATAGTATTACGTTATAACGTATAACGTTATATAGTATTACGTTATAACGTATAACGTTATGTAGTATTACGTTATAACGTATAACGTTATATAGTATTACGTTATAACGTATAACATTATATAGTATTGCGCTATATCGTATAACGATATATAGTATCACCATGTAACGTATAACGATATATAGTATTACGTTATAACGTATAACGTTATGTAGTATTACGTTATAACGTTATATAGTATCACTATATAACGTATAACGTTATATAGTATTACGTTATAACGTATAACGTTATATAGTATTACGTTATAACGTATAACGTTATATAGTATTACGTTATAACGTATAACGTTATATAGTATTACGTTATAACGTATAACGTAATATAGTATTACGTTATAACGTATAACGTTATATAGTATTAAGTTATAACGTATAACGTTATGTAGTATTACGTTATAACGTTATATAGTATCACCATATAACGTATAACGTTATATAGTATCACCATATAACGTTATATAGTATTACGTTATAACGTTATATAGTATCACCATATAACGTACAACGTTATATAGCATTACGTTATAACGTATAACGTTATATAGTATTACGTTATAACGTTTAACGTTATATAGTATTACCATATAACGTATAACGTTATATAGTATTACGGTATAACATATAACGTTATATAGTATTACGTTATAACGTATAACATTATATAGTATTGCGCTATAACGTATAACGATATATAGTATCACCATGTAACGTATAACGTTATACAGTATTACGTTATAACGTATAACGTTATATAGTATTACGTAACAACGTATAACGTTATATATAGTATTACGTTATAACGTTATATAGTATCACCATATAACGTATAACGTTATATAGTATTACGTTATAACGTTATATAGTATTACGTTATAACGTTATATAGTATTACGTTATAACGTTATATAGTATCACCATATAACGTATAACGTTATATAGTGTCACGTTATAACGTATAACGTTATATAGTATTAAGTTATAACGTATAACGTTATATAGTATTACGTTATGACGTATAACGTAATATGGTATTACCATATAACGTATAACGTTATATAGTATTACGTTATAACGTTATATAGTATCACCATATAACGTATAACGTTATATAGTATTACGTTATAACGTATAACGTTATATAATATTACGTTATAACGTATAACGTTATATAGTATTACATTATAACGTATAACGTTATATAGTATTACCATATAACGTATAACGTTATATAGTATTACGTTATAACGTATAACGTTATATAGTATTAAGTTATAACGTATAACGTTGTATAGTATTACGTTATAACGTTATATAGTATCACCATATAACGTATAACGTTATATAGTATTACGTTATAACGTATAACGTTATATAGTATTACGTTATAACGCATAACGTTATATAGTATTACGTTATAACGTATAACGTTATATAGAATTACGTTATAACGTATAACGTTATATAGTATTACGTTATAACGTTTAACGTTATATAGTATTACGTTACAACGTTATATAGTATCACCATATAACGTATAACGTTATATAGTATTACGTTATAACGTATAACGTTATATAGTATTACGTTATAACGTATAACGTTATATAGTATTACGTTATGACGTATAACGTTATATAGTATCACCATATAACGTATAACGTTATATAGTATTACGTTATAACGTTATATAGTATTACGTTATAACGTTATATAGTATCACCATATAACGTATAACGTTATATAGCATTACGTTATAACGTATAACGTTATATAGTATTAAGTTATAACGTATAACGTTGTATAGTATTACGTTACAACGTTATATAGTATCACCATATAACGTATAACGTTATATAGTATTACGTTATAACGTATAACGTTATATAGTATTACGTTATAACGTATAACGTTATATAGTATTACGTTATGACGTATAACGTTATATAGTATTACGGTATAACATATAACGTTATATAGTATTACGTTATAACGTATAACATTATATAGTATTGCGCTATAACGTATAACGATATATAGTATCACCATGTAACGTATAACGATATATAGTATTACGTTATAACGTATAACGTTATATAGTATTACGTTATAACGTATAACGTTATGTAGTATTACGTTATAACGTATAACGTTATATAGTATTACGTTATAACGTATAACGTTATATAGTGTTACGTTATATCGTTTAACGTTATATAGTATTACGTTATAACGTATAACATTATATAGTATTGCGCTATAACGTATAACGATATATAGTATCACCATGTAACGTATAACGATATATAGTATTACGTTATAACGTATAACGTTATGTAGTATTACGTTATAACGTTATATAGTATCACTATATAACGTATAACGTTATATAGTATTACGTTATAACGTATAACGTTATATAGTATTACGTTATAACGTATAACGTTATATAGTATTACGTTATATCGTTTAACGTTATATAGTATTACGTTATAACGTATAACATTATATAGTATTGCGCTATAACGTATAACGATATATAGTATCACCATGTAACGTATAACGATATATAGTATTACGTTATAACGTATAACGTTATGTAGTATTACGTTATAACGTTATATAGTATCACTATATAACGTATAACGTTATATAGTATTACGTTATAACGTATAACGTTATATAGTATTACGTTATAACGTATAACGTTATATAGTATTACGTTATAACGTATAACGTTATATAGTATTACGTTATAACGTATAACGTAATATAGTATTACGTTATAAAGTATAACGTTATATACTATTAAGTTATAACGTATAACGTTATGTAGTATTACGTTATAACGTTATATAGTATCACCATATAACGTATAACGTTATATAGTATTACGTTATAACGTTATATAGTATTACGTTATAACGTTATATAGTATCACCATATAACGTACAACGTTATATAGCATTACGTTATAACGTATAACGTTATATAGTATTACGTTATAACGTTTAACGTTATATAGTATTACCATATAACGTATAACGTTATATAGTATTACGGTATAACATATAACGTTATATAGTATTACGTTATAACGTATAACATTATATAGTATTGCGCTATAACGTATAACGATATATAGTATCACCATGTAACGTATAACGTTATACAGTATTACGTTATAACGTATAACGTTATATAGTATTACGTAACAACGTATAACGTTATATATAGTATTACGTTATAACGTTATATAGTATCACCATATAACGTATAACGTTATATAGTATTACGTTATAACGTTATATAGTATTACGTTATAACGTTATATAGTATTACGTTATAACGTTATATAGTATTACGTTATAACGTTATATAGTATTACGTTATAACGTTATATAGTATTACGTTATAACGTTATATAGTATCACCATATAACGTATAACGTTATATAGTGTTACGTTATAACGTATAACGTTATATAGTATTAAGTTATAACGTATAACGTTATATAGTATTACGTTATGACGTATAACGTAATATGGTATTACCATATAACGTATAACGTTATATAGTATTACGTTATAACGTTATATAGTATCACCATATAACGTATAACGTTATATAGTATTACGTTATAACGTATAACGTTATATAGTATTACGTTATAACGTATAACGTTATATAGTATTACATTATAACGTATAACGTTATATAGTATTACCATATAACGTATAACGTTATATAGTATTACGTTATAACGTATAACCTTATATAGTATTACGTTATAACGTATAACGTTATATAGTATTACGTTATAACGTATAACGTTATATAGTATTAAGTTATAACGTATAACGTTGTATAGTATTACGTTATAACGTTATATAGTATCACCATATAACGTATAACGTTATATAGTATTACGTTATAACGTATAACGTTATATAGTATTACGTTATAACGCATAACGTTATATAGTATTTCGTTATAACGTATAACGTTATATAGAATTACGTTATAACGTATAACGTTATATAGTATTACGTTATAACGTTTAACGTTATATAGTATTACGTTATAACGTATAACGTTATATAGTATTACGATATAACGTATAACATTATATAGTATTGCGCTATAACGTATAACGATATATAGTATTACGTTATAACGTATAACGTTATGTAGTATTACGTTATAACGTTATATAGTATCACTATATAACGTATAACGTTATATAGTATTACGTTATAACGTATAACGTTATATAGTATTACGTTATAACGTATAACGTTATATAGTATTACGTTATAACGTATAACGTTATATAGTATTACGTTATATCGTTTAACGTTATATAGTATTACGTTATAACGTATAACGTAATATAGTATTACGTTATAACGTATAACGTTAGATAGTATTACGTTATAACGTTTAACGTTATATAGTATTACCATATAACGTATAACGTTATATAGTATTACGGTATAACATATAACGTTATATAGTATTACGTTATAACGTATAACATTATATAGTATTGCGCTATAACGTATAACGATATATAGTATCACCATGTAACGTATAACGTTATACAGTATTACGTTATAACGTATAACGTTATATAGTATTACGTAATAACGTATAACGTTATATAGTATTACGTTATAACGTATAACGTTATATAGTATTAAGTTATAACGTATAACGTTATGTAGTATTACGTTATAACGTTATATAGTATCACCATATAACGTATAACGTTATATAGTATTACGTTATAACGTTATATAGTATTACGTTATAACGTTATATAGTATCACCATATAACGTATAACGTTATATAGCATTACGTTATAACGTATAACGTTATATAGTATTAAGTTATAACGTATAACGTTGTATAGTATTACGTTACAACGTTATATAGTATCACCATATAACGTATAACGTTATATAGTATTACGTTATAACGTATAACGTTATATAGTATTACGTTATAACGTATAACGTTATATAGTATTACGTTATAACGTATAACGTTATATAGTATTACGTTATGACGTATAACGTTATATAGTATTACGGTATAACATATAACGTTATATAGTATTACGGTATAACATATAACGTTATATAGTATTACGTTATAACGTATAACATTATATAGTATTGCGCTATAACGTATAACGATATATAGTATCACCATGTAACGTATAACGATATATAGTATTACGTTATAACGTATAACGTTATATAGTATTACGTTATAACGTATAACGTTATGTAGTATTACGTTATAACGTATAACGTTATATAGTATTACGTTATAACGTATAACGTTATATAGAATTACGTTATAACGTATAACGTTATATAGTATTACGTTATAACGTTTAACGTTATATAGTATTACCATATAACGTATAACGTTATATAGTATTACGGTATAACATATAACGTTATATAGTATTACGATATAACGTATAACATTATATAGTATTGCGCTATAACGTATAACATTATATAGTATTACGTTATAACGTATGACGTTATATAGTATCACCATGTAACGTATAATATTATATAGTATTGCGCTATAACGTATGACGATATATAGTATTACGTTATAACGTATAACGTTATGTAGTATTAGGTTATAACGTTATATAGTATCACCATATAACGTATAACGTTATATAGTATTACGTTATAACGTATAACGTTATATAGTATTAAGTTATAACGTATAACGTTATATAGTATTACGTTATGACGTATAACGTAATATGGTATTACCATATAACGTATAACGTTATATAGTATTACGTTATAACGTTATATAGTATCACCATATAACGTATAACGTTATATAGTATTACGTTATAACGTATAACGTTATATAGTATTACGTTATAACGTATAACGTTATATAGTATTACATTATAACGTATAACGTTATATAGTATTACCATATAACGTATAACGTTATATAGTATTACGTTATAACGTATAACCTTATATAGTATTACGTAATAACGTATAACGTTATACAGTATTACGTTATAACGTATAACGTTATATAGTATTACGTAACAACGTATAACGTTATATATAGTATTACGTTATAACGTTATATAGTATCACCATATAACGTATAACGTTATATAGTGTTACGTTATAACGTATAACGTTATATAGTATTAAGTTATAACGTATAACGTTATATAGTATTACGTTATGACGTATAACGTAATATGGTATTACCATATAACGTATAACGTTGTATAGTATTACGTTATAACGTTATATAGTATCACCATATAACGTATAACGTTATATAGTATTACGTTATAACGTATAACGTTATATAGTATTACGTTATAACGTATAACGTTATATAGTATTACGGTATAACATATAACGTTATATAGTATTACGTTATAACGTATAACATTATATAGTATTGCGCTATAACGTATAACGATATATAGTATCACCATGTATCGTATAACGTTATACAGTATTACGTTATAACGTATAACGTTATATAGTATTACGTAACAACGTATAACGTTATATATAGTATTACGTTATAACGTTATATAGTATCACCATATAACGTATAACGTTATATAGTATTACGTTATAACGTTATATAGTATTACGTTATAACGTTATATAGTATTACGTTATAACGTTATATAGTATCACCATATAACGTATAACGTTATATAGTGTTACGTTATAACGTATAACGTTATATAGTATTACGTTATAACGTTATATAGTGTCACCATATAACGTATAACGTTATATAGTATTACGTTATAACGTATAACGTTATATAGTATTACGTTATAACGTATAACGTTATATAGTATTACGTTATGACGTATAACGTTATATGGTATTATCATATAACGTATAACGCTATATAGTATTACGTTATAACGTTATATAGTATTACGTTATAACGTTATATAGTATCACCATATAACGTATAACGTTATATAGTGTTACGTTATAACGTATAACATTATATAGTATTACGTTATAACGTATAACGTTATGTAGTATCACCATGTAACGTATAACATTATATAGTATTGCGCTGTAACGTATAACGATATATAGTATTACGTTATAACGTATAACGTTATGTAGTATTAGGTTATAACGTTATATAGTACCACCATATAACGTATAACGTTATATAGTATTACGTTATAACGTATAACGTTATATAGTATTACGTTATAACGTATAACGTTATATAGTATTACGTTATGACGTATAACGTAATATGGTATTACCATATAACGTATAACGTTATATAGTATTACGTTATAACATTATATAGTATCACCATATAGCGTATAACGTTATATAGTATTACGTTATAACGTATAACGTTATATAGTATTACGTTATAACGTATAACGTTATATAGTATTACATTATAACGTATAACGTTATATAGTATTACCATATAACGTATAACGTTATATAGTATTACATTATAACGTATAACGTTATATAGTATTACCATATAACGTATAACGTTATATAGTATTACGTTATAACGTATAACGTTATATAGTATTACGTTATAACGTATAACGTTATGTAGTATTACGTTATAACGTATAACGTTATGTAGTATTACGTTATAACGTATAACGTTATATAGTATTACGTTATAACGCATAACGTTATATAGTATTACGTTATAACGTATAACGTTATATAGTATTAAGTTATAACGTATAACGTTATGTAGTGTTACGTTACAACGTTATATAGTATCACCATATAACGTATAACGTTATATGGTATTACGTTATAACGTATAACGTTATATAGTATTAAGTTATAACGTATAACGTTGTATAGTATTACGTTATAACGTTATATAGTATCACCATATAACGTATAACGTTATATAGTATTACGTTATAACGTATAACGTTATATAGTATTACGTTATAACGTATAACGTTATATAGTATTAAGTTATAACGTATAACGTTATATAGTATTAAGTTATAACGTATAACGTTGTATAGTATTACGTTATA
>NW_027184857.1:0-111494 GCF_040668555.2 Bombus flavifrons | reverse complement strand
AACGTTATGCGTTATAACGTATTACTATATAACGTTATACGTTACATGGTGATACTATATAACGTTATAACGTAATAGTATATAACGTTATACGTTATACCGTAATACTATATAACGTTATACGTGATATGGTAATACTATATAACGTTAAACGTTATAACGTAATACTATATAACGTTATACGTTATAACGTAATACTATATAACGTTATGCGTCATAACGTAATACTATATAACGTTATACGTCATAACGTAATACTATATAACGTTATACGTTATTACGTAATACTATATAACTTTATACGTTATAACGTAATACTATATAACGTTATACGTTATAACGTAATACTATATATCGTTAAGCGTTATAACGTAATACTATATAACGTTATACGTTATAACGTAATACTATATAACGTTATACGTTATAACGTAATACTATATATCGTTAAGCGTTATAACGTAATACTATATAACGTTATACGTTATAACGTAATACTATATAACGTTATACGTTACATGGTGATGCTATATAACGTTATAACGTAATAGTATATAACGTTATACGTTATATGGTAATACTATATAACGTTATACGTCATAACGTAATACTATATAACGTTATCCGTCATAACGTAATACGATATAACGTTATACGTTATAACGTAATACCATATAATGCTATACGTTATAACGTAATACTATATAACGTTATACTTTATAACGTAATACCATATAATGTTATACGTTATAACGTAATACTATATAACGTAATACGTTATATGGTAATACTATATAACGTTATACGTTATAACGTAATACTATATAATGTTATACGTTATAACGTAATACTATATAACGTTATACGTTATACCGTAATACTATATAACGTTATACGTTATAACGTAATACTATATAACGTTATACGTTACATGGTGATACTATATAACGTTATAACGTAATAGTATATAAAGTTATACGTTATATGGTAATACTATATAACGTTATACGTCATAACGTAATACTATATAACGTTATACGTCATAACGTAATACTATATAACGTTATACGTCATAACGTAATATTATATAACGTTATACGTTATAACGTAATACTATATAACGTTATACGTTATAACGTAATAGTATATAACGTTATACGTTATAACGTAATACTATATAACATTATACGTTATATGGTAATACTATATAACGTTATACGTTATAACGTAATACTATATAAAGTTATACGTTATAACGTAATACTATATAACGTTATACGTTATAACGTAATACTATATAACGTTATAACGTAATATTATATAACGTTATAACGTAATACTATATAACGTTATACGTTATATGGTAATACCAAATAACGTTATACGTTATAACGTAATACTATATAACGTTATACGTTATAACGTAATAGTATATAACGTTATACGTTATAACGTAATACTATATAACGTTATACGTTATATGGTAATACTATATAACGTTATACGTTATAACGTAATACTATATAAAGTTATACGTTATAACGTAATACTATATAACGTTATACGTTATAACGTAATACTATATAACGTTATACGTTATAACGTAATACTGTATAACGTTATACGTTATATGGTGATACTATATAACGTTATAACGTAATAGTATATAACGTTATACGTTATAACGTAATACTACATAACGTTATACGTTATAACGTAATACTATATAACGTTATACGTTATAACGTAATACTATATAACGTTATACGTTATAACGTAATACTATATAACGTTATACGTTATAACGTAATACCATATAATGTTATACGTTATAACGTAATACTATATAACGTTATACTTTATAACGTAATACCATATAATGTTATACGTTATAACGTAATACTATATATCGTAATACGTTATATGGTAATACTATATAACGTTATACGTTATAACGTAATACTACATAAAGTTATACGTTATAACGTAATACTATATAACGTTATACGTTATAACGAAATACTGTGTAACGTTATACGTTATATGGTGATACTATATAACGTTATAACGTAATAGTATATAACGTTATACGTTACATGGTGATACTATATAACGTTATACGTTACATGGTGATACTATATATCGTTATACGTTATAGCGTAATACTATATAATGTTATACGTTATAACGTAATACTATATAACGTTACACGTTATACCGTAATACTATATAACGTTATACGTTATAACGTAGTACTATATAACGTTGTACGTTATAACGTAATACTATATAACGTTATACGTTATAACGTAATTCTATATAACGTTATGCGTTATAACGTATTACTATATAACGTTATACGTTACATGGTGATACTATATAACGTTATAACGTAATAGTATATAACGTTATACGTTATACCGTAATACTATATAACGTTATACGTGATATGGTAATACTATATAACGTTAAACGTTATAACGTAATACTATATAACGTTATACGTTATAACGTAATACTATATAACGTTATGCGTCATAACGTAATACTATATAACGTTATACGTCATAACGTAATACTATATAACGTTATACGTTATTACGTAATACTATATAACTTTATACGTTATAACGTAATACTATATAACGTTATACGTTATAACGTAATACTATATATCGTTAAGCGTTATAACGTAATACTATATAACGTTATACGTTATAACGTAATACTATATAACGTTATACTTTATAACGTAATACCATATAATGTTATACGTTATAACGTAATACTATATAACGTAATACGTTATATGGTAATACTATATAACGTTATACGTTATTACGTAATACTATATAACTTTATACGTTATAACGCAATACTATATAACGTTATACGTTATAACGTAATACTATATATCGTTAAGCGTTATAACGTAATACTATATAACGTTATACGTTATAACGTAATACTATATAACGTTATACGTCATAACGTAATACTACATAACGTTATACGTCATAACGTAATACTATACAACGTTATACGTTATAACGTAATACTATATAACGTTATACGTTATAACGTAATACTATATAACGTTATACGTTATAACGTAATAGTATATAACGTTATACGTTATAACGTAATACTATATAACGTTATACGTTATATGGTAATACTATATAACGTTATACGTTATAACGTAATACTATATAAAGTTATACGTTATAACGTAATACTATATAACGTTATACGTTATAACGTAATACTGTATATCGTTATACGTTATATGGTGATACTATATAACGTTATAACGTAATAGTATATAACGTTATACGTTATATGGTAATACTATATAACGTTATACGTTATAACGTAATACTACATAACGTCATACGTTATAACGTAATACTATATAACGTTATACGTTATAACGTAATACCATATAATGTTATACGTTATATGGTAATACTATATGACGTTATACGTTATAACGAAATACTATATAAAGTTATACGTTATAACGTAATACTATATAAAGTTATACGTTACATGGTGATACTATATAACGTTATACGTTACATGATGATACTATATAACGTTATACGTTACATGGTGATACTATATAACGTTATACGTTATAGCGTAATACTATATAATGTTATACGTTATAACGTAATACTATATAACGTTATACGTTATACCGTAATACTATATAACGTTATACGTTATAACGTAATACTATATAACGTTATACGTTATAACGTAATACTATATAACGTTATACGTTATACGTTATAACGTAATTCTGTATAACGTTATACGTTATAACGTATTACTATATAACGTTATACGTTACATGGTGATACTATATAACGTTATAACGTAATAGTATATAACGTTATACGTTATACCGTAATACTATATAACGTTATACGTGATATGGTAATACTATATAACGTTAAATGTTATAACGTAATACTATATAACGTTATACGTTATAACGTAATACTATATAACGTTATGCGTCATAACGTAATACTATATAACGTTATACGTCATAACGTAATACTATATAACGTTATACGTTATTACGTAATACTATATAACTTTATACGTTATAACGTAATACTATATAACGTTATACGTTGTAACGTAATACTATATAACGTTATACGTTGTAACGTAATACTATATAACGTTATACGTTATAACGTAATACTATATAACGTTATACGTTATAACGAAATACTATATAACGTTATACGTTATATGGTAATCCTATATAACGTTATACGTTATAACGAAATACTATATAAAGTTATACGTTATAACGTAATACTATATAACGTTATACGTTATATGGTAATACTATATAACGTTATACGTTATAACGTAATACTATATAACGTTATACGTTATAACGTAATACTATATAACGTTATACGTTATAACGTAAAACCTTATAATGTTATACGTTATAACGTAATACTATATAACGTTATACGTTATAACGTAATACCATATAATGTTATACGTTATAACGTAATACTATATAACGTTATACGTTATATGGTAATCCTATATAACGTTATACGTTATAACGAAATACTATATAAAGTTATACGTTATAACGTAATACTATATAACGTTATACGTTATAACGTAATACTATATAACGTTACACGTTATACCGTAATACTATATAACGTTATACGTTATAACGTAGTACTATATAACGTTGTACGTTATAACGTAATACTATATAACGTTATACGTTATAACGTAATTCTATATAACGTTATGCGTTATAACGTATTACTATATAACGTTATACGTTATAACGTAATTCTATATAACGTTATGCGTTATAACGTATTACTATATAACGTTATACGTTACATGGTGATACTATATAACGTTATAACGTAATAGTATATAACGTTATACGTTATACCGTAATACTATATAACGTTATACGTGATATGGTAATACTATATAACGTTAAACGTTATAACGTAATACTATATAACGTTATACGTTATAACGTAATACTATATAACGTTATGCGTCATAACGTAATACTATATAA
Organism: Bombus flavifrons; assembly: GCF_040668555.2. Lineage (NCBI taxonomy): Eukaryota > Metazoa > Arthropoda > Insecta > Hymenoptera > Apidae > Bombus > Bombus flavifrons. The sequence continues at coordinate 106,402 of NW_027184857.1, read as the reverse complement.
CGTTATACGTCATAACGTAATACTATATAACGTTATACGTTATTACGTAATACTATATAACTTTATACGTTATAACGTAATACTATATAACGTTATACGTTATAACGTAATACTATATATCGTTAAGCGTTATAACGTAATACTATATAACGTTATACGTTATAACGTAATACTATATAACGTTATACGTTATAACGTAATACTATATATCGTTAAGCGTTATAACGTAATACTATATAACGTTATACGTTATAACGTAATACTATATAACGTTATACGTTACATGGTGATGCTATATAACGTTATAACGTAATAGTATATAACGTTATACGTTATATGGTAATACTATATAACGTTATACGTCATAACGTAATACTATATAACGTTATCCGTCATAACGTAATACGATATAACGTTATACGTTATAACGTAATACCATATAATGCTATACGTTATAACGTAATACTATATAACGTTATACTTTATAACGTAATACCATATAATGTTATACGTTATAACGTAATACTATATAACGTAATACGTTATATGGTAATACTATATAACGTTATACGTTATTACGTAATACTATATAACTTTATACGTTATAACGCAATACTATATAACGTTATACGTTATAACGTAATACTATATATCGTTAAGCGTTATAACGTAATACTATATAACGTTATACGTTATAACGTAATACTATATAACGTTATACGTCATAACGTAATACTACATAACGTTATACGTCATAACGTAATACTATACAACGTTATACGTTATAACGTAATACTATATAACGTTATACGTTATAACGTAATACTATATAACGTTATACGTTATAACGTAATAGTATATAACGTTATACGTTATAACGTAATACTATATAACGTTATACGTTATATGGTAATACTATATAACGTTATACGTTATAACGTAATACTATATAAAGTTATACGTTATAACGTAATACTATATAACGTTATACGTTATAACGTAATACTGTATATCGTTATACGTTATATGGTGATACTATATAACGTTATAACGTAATAGTATATAACGTTATACGTTATATGGTAATACTATATAACGTTATACGTTATAACGTAATACTACATAACGTCATACGTTATAACGTAATACTATATAACGTTATACGTTATAACGTAATACCATATAATGTTATACGTTATATGGTAATACTATATGACGTTATACGTTATAACGAAATACTATATAAAGTTATACGTTATAACGTAATACTATATAAAGTTATACGTTACATGGTGATACTATATAACGTTATACGTTACATGATGATACTATATAACGTTATACGTTACATGGTGATACTATATAACGTTATACGTTATAGCGTAATACTATATAATGTTATACGTTATAACGTAATACTATATAACGTTATACGTTATACCGTAATACTATATAACGTTATACGTTATAACGTAATACTATATAACGTTATACGTTATAACGTAATACTATATAACGTTATACGTTATACGTTATAACGTAATTCTGTATAACGTTATACGTTATAACGTATTACTATATAACGTTATACGTTACATGGTGATACTATATAACGTTATAACGTAATAGTATATAACGTTATACGTTATACCGTAATACTATATAACGTTATACGTGATATGGTAATACTATATAACGTTAAATGTTATAACGTAATACTATATAACTTTATACGTTATAACGTAATACTATATAACGTTATACGTTGTAACGTAATACTATATAACGTTATACGTTGTAACGTAATACTATATAACGTTATACGTTATAACGTAATACTATATAACGTTATACGTTATAACGAAATACTATATAACGTTATACGTTATATGGTAATCCTATATAACGTTATACGTTATAACGAAATACTATATAAAGTTATACGTTATAACGTAATACTATATAACGTTATACGTTATATGGTAATACTATATAACGTTATACGTTATAACGTAATACTATATAACGTTATACGTTATAACGTAATACTATATAACGTTATACGTTATAACGTAAAACCTTATAATGTTATACGTTATAACGTAATACTATATAACGTTATACGTTATAACGTAATACCATATAATGTTATACGTTATAACGTAATACTATATAACGTTATACGTTATATGGTAATCCTATATAACGTTATACGTTATAACGAAATACTATATAAAGTTATACGTTATAACGTAATACTATATAACGTTATACGTTATATGGTAATACTATATAACGCTATACGTTATAACGTAATACTATATAACGTTATACGTTATAACGTAATACTATATAACGTTATACGTTATAACGTAAAACCTTATAATGTTATACGTTATAACGTAATACTATATAACGTTATACGTTATAACGTAATACCATATAATGTTATACGTTATAACGTAATACTATATAACGTTATACGTTATAACGTAATACTATATAACGTTATAACGTAATACTATATAACGTTATAACGTAATACTATATAACGTTATACGTTATACGTTATAACGTAATACTATATAACGTTGTACGTTATAACGTAATACTATATAACGTTATACGTTACATGGTGATACTATATAACGTTATAACGTAATACTATATAACGTTGTACGTTATATGGTAATACTATATAACGTTATACGTTATATGGTAATACTATATAACGTTATACGTTATAACGTCATGCTATATAACGTTATACGTTATAACGTAATACTATATAACGTTATACGTTATAACGTAATACCATATAATGTTATACGTTATAACGTAATACTATATAACGTTATACGTTATACCGTAATACTATATAACGTTATACGTTATAACGTAATACTATATAACGTTATACGTTATACGTTATAACGTAATTCTATATAACGTTATACGTTATAACGTATTACTATATAACGTTATACGTTACATGGTGATACTATATAACGTTATAACGTAATAGTATATAACGTTATACGTTATACCGTAATACTATATAACGTTATACGTGATATGGTAATACTATATAACGTTAAACGTTATAACGTAATACTATATAACGTTATACGTTATAACGTAACACTATATAACGTTATGCGTAATAACGTAATACTATATAACGTTATACGTCATAACGTAATACTATATAACGTTATACGTTATTACGTAATACTATATAACTTTATACGTTATACGTTATAACGTAATACTATATAACGTTATACGTTATAACGTATTACTATATAACGTTATACGTTGCATGGTGATACTATATAACGTTATAACGTAATAGTATATAACGTTATACGTCATAACGTAATACTATATAACGTTATACGTTATAACGTAATACTATATAACGTTATACGTTATAACGTAATACTATATAAAGTTATACGTTACATGGTGATACTATATAACGTTATAACGTAATACTATATAACGTTATACGTTACATGGTGATACTATATAACGTTATAACGTAATACTATATAACGTTATACGTTATAACGTAATACTATATATCGTTAAGCGTTATAACGTAATACTATATAACGTTATACGTTATAACGTAATACTATATAACGTTATACGTCATAACGTAATACTATATAACGTTATACGTCATAACGTAATACTATATAACGTTATACGTTATAACGTAATACTATATAACGTTATACGTTATAACGTAATACTATATAACGTTATACGTTATAACGTAATAGTATATAACGTTATACGTTATAACGTAATACTATATAACGTTATACGTTATATGGTAATACTATATAACGTTATACGTTATAACGTAATACTATATAAAGTTATACGTTATAACGTAATACTATATAACGTTATACGTTATAACGTAATACTGTATAACGTTATACGTTATATGGTGATACTATATAACGTTATAACGTAATAGTATATAACGTTATACGTTATATGGTAATACTATATAACGTTATACGTTATAACGTAATACTACATAACGTTATACGTTATAACGTAATACTATATAAAGTTATACGTTATAACGTAATACTGTATAACGTTATACGTTATATGGTGATACTATATAACGTTATAACGTAATATTATATAACGTTATACGTTATAACGTAATACTATATAACGTTATACGTGATATGGTAATACTATATAACGTTAAACGTTATAACGTAATACTATATAACGTTATACGTTATAACGTAACACTATATAACGTTATGCGTAATAACGTAATACTATATAACGTTATACGTTATATGGTAATACTATATAACGTTATACGTTATAACGTAATACTATATAAAGTTATACGTTATAACGTAATACTATATAACGTTATACGTTATAACGTAATACTGTATAACGTTATACGTTATATGGTGATACTATATAACGTTATAACGTAATAGTATATAACGTTATACGTTATATGGTAATACTATATAACGTTATACGTTATAACGTAATACTACATAACGTTATACGTTATAACGTAATACTATATAACGTTATACGTTATAACGTAATACCATATAACGTTATACGTTATAACGTAATACTATATAACGTTATACGTTACATGGTGATACTATATAACGTTATACGTTACATGGTGATACTATATAACGTTATAACGTAATAGTATATAACGTTATACGTCATAACGTAATACTATATAACGTTATACGTTATAACGTAATACTACATAACGTTATACGTTATAACGTAATACTATATAACGTTATACGTTATAACGTAATACCATATAACGTTATACGTTATAACGTAATACTATATAACGTTATACGTTACATGGTGATACTATATAACGTTATACGTTACATGGTGATACTATATAACGTTATAACGTAATACTACATAACGTTATACGTTATAACGTAATACTATATAACGTTATACGTTATAACGTAATACTATATAACGTTATACGTTATAACGTAATACCATATAATGTTATACGTTATAACGTAATACTATATAACGTTATACGTTATACCGTAATACTATATAACGTTATACGTTATAACGTAATACTATATAACGTTATACGTTATACGTTATAACGTAATTCTATATAACGTTATACGTTATAACGTATTACTATATAACGTTATACGTTATAACGTAATACTATATAACGTTATACGTTATAACGTAATACTATATAACGTTATAACGTAATACTATATAACGTTATAACGTAATACTATATAACGTTATACGTTATACGTTATAACGTAATACTATATAACGTTGTACGTTATAACGTAATACTATATAACGTTATACGTTACATGGTGATACTATATAACGTTATAACGTAATACTATATAACGTTGTACGTTATATGGTAATACTATATAACGTTATACGTTATATGGTAATACTATATAACGTTATACGTTATAACGTCATGCTATATAACGTTATACGTTATAACGTAATACTATATAACGTTATACGTTATAACGTAATACCATATAATGTTATACGTTATAACGTAATACTATATAACGTTATACGTTATACCGTAATACTATATAACGTTATACGTTATAACGTAATACTATATAACGTTATACGTTATACGTTATAACGTAATTCTATATAACGTTATACGTTATAACGTATTACTATATAACGTTATACGTTACATGGTGATACTATATAACGTTATAACGTAATAGTATATAACGTTATACGTTATACCGTAATACTATATAACGTTATACGTGATATGGTAATACTATATAACGTTAAACGTTATAACGTAATACTATATAACGTTATACGTTATAACGTAACACTATATAACGTTATGCGTAATAACGTAATACTATATAACGTTATACGTCATAACGTAATACTATATAACGTTATACGTTATTACGTAATACTATATAACTTTATACGTTATACGTTATAACGTAATACTATATAACGTTATACGTTATAACGTATTACTATATAACGTTATACGTTGCATGGTGATACTATATAACGTTATAACGTAATAGTATATAACGTTATACGTCATAACGTAATACTATATAACGTTATACGTTATAACGTAATACTATATAACGTTATACGTTATAACGTAATACTATATAAAGTTATACGTTACATGGTGATACTATATAACGTTATAACGTAATACTATATAACGTTATACGTTACATGGTGATACTATATAACGTTATAACGTAATACTATATAACGTTATACGTTATAACGTAATACTATATATCGTTAAGCGTTATAACGTAATACTATATAACGTTATACGTTATAACGTAATACTATATAACGTTATACGTCATAACGTAATACTATATAACGTTATACGTTATACCGTAATACTATATAACGTTATACGTTATAACGTAATACTATATAACGTTATACGTTATACGTTATAACGTAATACTATATAACGTTGTACGTTATAACGTAATACTATATAACGTTATACGTTACATGGTGATACTATATAACGTTATAACGTAATACTATATAACGTTGTACGTTATATGGTAATACTATATAACGTTATACGTTATATGGTAATACTATATAACGTTATACGTTATAACGTCATGCTATATAACGTTATACGTTATAACGTAATACTATATAACGTTATACGTTATAACGTAATACCATATAATGTTATACGTTATAACGTAATACTATATAACGTTATACGTCATAACGTAATACTATATAACGTTATACGTCATAACGTAATACTATATAACGTTATACGTTATAACGTAATACTATATAACGTTATACGTTATAACGTAATACTATATAACGTTATACGTTATAACGTAATAGTATATAACGTTATACGTTATAACGTAATACTATATAACGTTATACGTTATATGGTAATACTATATAACGTTATACGTTATAACGTAATACTATATAAAGTTATACGTTATAACGTAATACTATATAACGTTATACGTTATAACGTAATACTGTATAACGTTATACGTTATATGGTGATACTATATAACGTTATAACGTAATAGTATATAACGTTATACGTTATATGGTAATACTATATAACGTTATACGTTATAACGTAATACTACATAACGTTATACGTTATAACGTAATACTATATAAAGTTATACGTTATAACGTAATACTGTATAACGTTATACGTTATATGGTGATACTATATAACGTTATAACGTAATATTATATAACGTTATACGTTATAACGTAATACTATATAACGTTATACGTGATATGGTAATACTATATAACGTTAAACGTTATAACGTAATACTATATAACGTTATACGTTATAACGTAACACTATATAACGTTATGCGTAATAACGTAATACTATATAACGTTATACGTTATATGGTAATACTATATAACGTTATACGTTATAACGTAATACTATATAAAGTTATACGTTATAACGTAATACTATATAACGTTATACGTTATAACGTAATACTGTATAACGTTATACGTTATATGGTGATACTATATAACGTTATAACGTAATAGTATATAACGTTATACGTTATATGGTAATACTATATAACGTTATACGTTATAACGTAATACTACATAACGTTATACGTTATAACGTAATACTATATAACGTTATACGTTATAACGTAATACCATATAACGTTATACGTTATAACGTAATACTATATAACGTTATACGTTACATGGTGATACTATATAACGTTATACGTTACATGGTGATACTATATAACGTTATAACGTAATAGTATATAACGTTATACGTCATAACGTAATACTATATAACGTTATACGTTATAACGTAATACTACATAACGTTATACGTTATAACGTAATACTATATAACGTTATACGTTATAACGTAATACCATATAACGTTATACGTTATAACGTAATACTATATAACGTTATACGTTACATGGTGATACTATATAACGTTATACGTTACATGGTGATACTATATAACGTTATAACGTAATACTACATAACGTTATACGTTATAACGTAATACTATATAACGTTATACGTTATAACGTAATACTATATAACGTTATACGTTATAACGTAATACCATATAATGTTATACGTTATAACGTAATACTATATAACGTTATACGTTATACCGTAATACTATATAACGTTATACGTTATAACGTAATACTATATAACGTTATACGTTATACGTTATAACGTAATTCTATATAACGTTATACGTTATAACGTATTACTATATAACGTTATACGTTATAACGTAATACTATATAACGTTATACGTTATAACGTAATACTATATAACGTTATAACGTAATACTATATAACGTTATAACGTAATACTATATAACGTTATACGTTATACGTTATAACGTAATACTATATAACGTTGTACGTTATAACGTAATACTATATAACGTTATACGTTACATGGTGATACTATATAACGTTATAACGTAATACTATATAACGTTGTACGTTATATGGTAATACTATATAACGTTATACGTTATATGGTAATACTATATAACGTTATACGTTATAACGTCATGCTATATAACGTTATACGTTATAACGTAATACTATATAACGTTATACGTTATAACGTAATACCATATAATGTTATACGTTATAACGTAATACTATATAACGTTATACGTTATACCGTAATACTATATAACGTTATACGTTATAACGTAATACTATATAACGTTATACGTTATACGTTATAACGTAATTCTATATAACGTTATACGTTATAACGTATTACTATATAACGTTATACGTTACATGGTGATACTATATAACGTTATAACGTAATAGTATATAACGTTATACGTTATACCGTAATACTATATAACGTTATACGTGATATGGTAATACTATATAACGTTAAACGTTATAACGTAATACTATATAACGTTATACGTTATAACGTAACACTATATAACGTTATGCGTAATAACGTAATACTATATAACGTTATACGTCATAACGTAATACTATATAACGTTATACGTTATTACGTAATACTATATAACTTTATACGTTATACGTTATAACGTAATACTATATAACGTTATACGTTATAACGTATTACTATATAACGTTATACGTTGCATGGTGATACTATATAACGTTATAACGTAATAGTATATAACGTTATACGTCATAACGTAATACTATATAACGTTATACGTTATAACGTAATACTATATAACGTTATACGTTATAACGTAATACTATATAAAGTTATACGTTACATGGTGATACTATATAACGTTATAACGTAATACTATATAACGTTATACGTTACATGGTGATACTATATAACGTTATAACGTAATACTATATAACGTTATACGTTATAACGTAATACTATATATCGTTAAGCGTTATAACGTAATACTATATAACGTTATACGTTATAACGTAATACTATATAACGTTATACGTCATAACGTAATACTATATAACGTTATACGTCATAACGTAATACTATATAACGTTATACGTTATAACGTAATACTATATAACGTTATACGTTATAACGTAATACTATATAACGTTATACGTTATAACGTAATAGTATATAACGTTATACGTTATAACGTAATACTATATAACGTTATACGTTATATGGTAATACTATATAACGTTATACGTTATAACGTAATACTATATAAAGTTATACGTTATAACGTAATACTATATAACGTTATACGTTATAACGTAATACTGTATAACGTTATACGTTATATGGTGATACTATATAACGTTATAACGTAATAGTATATAACGTTATACGTTATATGGTAATACTATATAACGTTATACGTTATAACGTAATACTACATAACGTTATACGTTATAACGTAATACTATATAAAGTTATACGTTATAACGTAATACTGTATAACGTTATACGTTATATGGTGATATTATATAACGTTATAACGTAATATTATATAACGTTATACGTTATAACGTAATACTATATAACGTTATACGTGATATGGTAATACTCTATATAACGTTAAACGTTATAACGTAATACTATATAACGTTATACGTTATAACGTAACACTATATAACGTTATGCGTAATAACGTAATACTATATAACGTTATACGTTATATGGTAATACTATATAACGTTATACGTTATAACGTAATACTATATAAAGTTATACGTTATAACGTAATACTATATAACGTTATACGTTATAACGTAATACTGTATAACGTTATACGTTATATGGTGATACTATATAACGTTATAACGTAATAGTATATAACGTTATACGTTATATGGTAATACTATATAACGTTATACGTTATAACGTAATACTACATAACGTTATACGTTATAACGTAATACTATATAACGTTATACGTTATAACGTAATACCATATAACGTTATACGTTATAACGTAATACTATATAACGTTATACGTTACATGGTGATACTATATAACGTTATACGTTACATGGTGATACTATATAACGTTATAACGTAATAGTATATAACGTTATACGTCATAACGTAATACTATATAACGTTATACGTTATAACGTAATACTACATAACGTTATACGTTATAACGTAATACTATATAACGTTATACGTTATAACGTAATACCATATAACGTTATACGTTATAACGTAATACTATATAACGTTATACGTTACATGGTGATACTATATAACGTTATACGTTACATGGTGATACTATATAACGTTATAACGTAATACTACATAACGTTATACGTTATAACGTAATACTATATAACGTTATACGTTATAACGTAATACCATATAACGTTATACGTTATAACGTAATACTATATAACGTTATACGTTATAACGTAATACTATATAACGTTATACGTTACATGGTGATACTATATAACGTTATAACGTAATAGTATATAACGTTATACGTTATATGGTAATACCATATGACGTTATACGTTATATGGTAATACTATATAACGTTATACGTTATAACGTCATACTATATAACGTTATACGTTATAACGTAGTACTATATAACGTTATCCGTTATAACGTAATACTATGTAACGTTATACGTTATAACGTAATACTATATAACGTTATACGTTATAACGTAGAACTATATAACGTTATCCGTTATAACGTAATACTATGTAACGTTATACGTTATAACGTAATACTATATAACGTTATACGTTATATGGTAATACCATATGACGTTATACGTTATATGGTAATACTATATAACGTTATACGTTATAACGTCATACTATATAACGTTATACGTTATAACGTAGTACTATATAACGTTATCCGTTATAACGTAATACTATGTAACGTTATACGTTATAACGTAATACTATATAACGTTATACGTTATATGGTAATACTATATGACGTTATACGTTACATGGTGATACTATATAACGTTATAACGTAATAGTATATAACGTTATACGTCATAACGTAATACTATATAACGTTATACGTTATAACGTAATACTATATAACGTTATACGTTATAACGTAATACTATATAAAGTTATACGTTATATGGTGATACTATATAACGTTATAACGTAATACTATATAACGTTATACGTTATAACGTAATACTACCTAACGTTATCCGTTATAACGTAATACTATGTAACGTCATACGTTATAACGTAATACTATATAACGTTATACGTTATAACGTAATACGATATAACGTTATACGTTATAACGTAATACTATATAACGTTATACGTTATAACGTAATACCATATAATGTTATACGTTATAACGTAATACTATATAACGTTATACGTTATAACGTAATACTATATAACGTTATACGTTATACGTTATAACGTAATACTATATAACGTTATACGTTATAACGTATTACTATATAACGTTATACGTTGCATGGTGATACTATATAACGTTATACGTTGCATGGTGATACTATATAACGTTATACGTTATAACGTAATACTATATAACGTTATCCGTTATAACGTAATACTATGTAACGTTATCCGTTATAACGTAATGCTATGTAACGTTATACGTTATAACGTGATACTATATAACGTTATACGTTATAACGTAACACTATATAACGTCATACGTTATAACGTAATACTATATAACGTTACACGTTATAACGTAATACTATGTAACGTTATAACGTAATACTATACAACGTTATAACGTAATACTATATAACGTTATACGTTATAACGTAATACTATATATCGTTAAGCGTTATAACGTAATACTATATAACGTTATACGTTATAACGTAATACTATATAACGTTATACGTCATAACGTAATACTATATAACGTTATACGTCATAACGTAATACTATATAACGTTATACGTTATAACGTAATACTATATAACGTTATACGTTATAACGTAATACTATATAACGTTATACGTTATAACGTAATAGTATATAACGTTATACGTTATAACGTAATACTATATAACGTTATACGTTATATGGTAATACTATATAACGTTATACGTTATAACGTAATACTATATAAAGTTATACGTTATAACGTAATACTATATAACGTTATACGTTATAACGTAATACTGTATAACGTTATACGTTATATGGTGATACTATATAACGTTATAACGTAATAGTATATAACGTTATACGTTATATGGTAATACTATATAACGTTATACGTTATAACGTAATACTACATAACGTTATACGTTATAACGTAATACTATATAAAGTTATACGTTATAACGTAATACTGTATAACGTTATACGTTATATGGTGATACTATATAACGTTATAACGTAATATTATATAACGTTATACGTTATAACGTAATACTATATAACGTTATACGTGATATGGTAATACTATATAACGTTAAACGTTATAACGTAATACTATATAACGTTATACGTTATAACGTAACACTATATAACGTTATGCGTAATAACGTAATACTATATAACGTTATACGTTATATGGTAATACTATATAACGTTATACGTTATAACGTAATACTATATAAAGTTATACGTTATAACGTAATACTATATAACGTTATACGTTATAACGTAATACTGTATAACGTTATACGTTATATGGTGATACTATATAACGTTATAACGTAATAGTATATAACGTTATACGTTATATGGTAATACTATATAACGTTATACGTTATAACGTAATACTACATAACGTTATACGTTATAACGTAATACTATATAACGTTATACGTTATAACGTAATACCATATAACGTTATACGTTATAACGTAATACTATATAACGTTATACGTTACATGGTGATACTATATAACGTTATACGTTACATGGTGATACTATATAACGTTATAACGTAATAGTATATAACGTTATACGTCATAACGTAATACTATATAACGTTATACGTTATAACGTAATACTACATAACGTTATACGTTATAACGTAATACTATATAACGTTATACGTTATAACGTAATACCATATAACGTTATACGTTATAACGTAATACTATATAACGTTATACGTTACATGGTGATACTATATAACGTTATACGTTACATGGTGATACTATATAACGTTATAACGTAATACTACATAACGTTATACGTTATAACGTAATACTATATAACGTTATACGTTATAACGTAATACCATATAACGTTATACGTTATAACGTAATACTATATAACGTTATACGTTATAACGTAATACTATATAACGTTATACGTTACATGGTGATACTATATAACGTTATAACGTAATAGTATATAACGTTATACGTTATATGGTAATACCATATGACGTTATACGTTATATGGTAATACTATATAACGTTATACGTTATAACGTCATACTATATAACGTTATACGTTATAACGTAGTACTATATAACGTTATCCGTTATAACGTAATACTATGTAACGTTATACGTTATAACGTAATACTATATAACGTTATACGTTATAACGTAGAACTATATAACGTTATCCGTTATAACGTAATACTATGTAACGTTATACGTTATAACGTAATACTATATAACGTTATACGTTATATGGTAATACCATATGACGTTATACGTTATATGGTAATACTATATAACGTTATACGTTATAACGTCATACTATATAACGTTATACGTTATAACGTAGTACTATATAACGTTATCCGTTATAACGTAATACTATGTAACGTTATACGTTATAACGTAATACTATATAACGTTATACGTTATATGGTAATACTATATGACGTTATACGTTACATGGTGATACTATATAACGTTATAACGTAATAGTATATAACGTTATACGTCATAACGTAATACTATATAACGTTATACGTTATAACGTAATACTATATAACGTTATACGTTATAACGTAATACTATATAAAGTTATACGTTACATGGTGATACTATATAACGTTATAACGTAATACTATATAACGTTATACGTTATAACGTAATACTACCTAACGTTATCCGTTATAACGTAATACTATGTAACGTCATACGTTATAACGTAATACTATATAACGTTATACGTTATAACGTAATACGATATAACGTTATACGTTATAACGTAATACTATATAACGTTATACGTTATAACGTAATACCATATAATGTTATACGTTATAACGTAATACTATATAACGTTATACGTTATAACGTAATACTATATAACGTTATACGTTATACGTTATAACGTAATACTATATAACGTTATACGTTATAACGTATTACTATATAACGTTATACGTTGCATGGTGATACTATATAACGTTATACGTTGCATGGTGATACTATATAACGTTATACGTTATAACGTAATACTATATAACGTTATCCGTTATAACGTAATACTATGTAACGTTATCCGTTATAACGTAATGCTATGTAACGTCATACGTTATAACGTAATACTATATAACGTTATACGTTATAACGTAATACGATATAACGTTATACGTTATAACGTAATACTATATAACGTTATACGTTATAACGTAATACCATATAATGTTATACGTTATAACGTAATACTATATAACGTTATACGTTATAACGTAATACTATATAACGTTATACGTTATACGTTATAACGTAATACGATATAACGTTATACGTTATAACGTAATACTATATAACGTTATACGTTATAACGTAATACCATATAATGTTATACGTTATAACGTAATACTATATAACGTTATACGTTATAACGTAATACTATATAACGTTATACGTTATACGTTATAACGTAATACTATATAACGTTATACGTTATAACGTATTACTATATAACGTTATACGTTGCATGGTGATACTATATAACGTTATACGTTGCATGGTGATACTATATAACGTTATACGTTATAACGTAATACTATATAACGTTATCCGTTATAACGTAATACTATGTAACGTTATCCGTTATAACGTAATGCTATGTAACGTTATACGTTATAACGTGATACTATATAACGTTATACGTTATAACGTAACACTATATAACGTCATACGTTATAACGTAATACTATATAACGTTACACGTTATAACGTAATACTATGTAACGTTATAACGTAATACTATACAACGTTATAACGTAATACTATATAACGTTATACGTTATATGGTAATACTAAATAACGTTATACGTTATAACGTAATACTATATAACGTTATACGTTATAACGTAATACTATATAACGTTATACGTTACATGGTGATACTATATAACGTTATAACGTAATACTATATAGCGTTATAGGTTATATGGTAATACTATATAACGTTATACGTTATATGGTAATACTATATAACGTTATACGTTATAACGTAATACTATATAACGTTATACGTTACATGGTGATACTATATAACGTTATAACGTAATAGTATATAACGTTATACGTTATATGGTAATACTATATAACGTTATACGTCATAACGTAATACTATATAACGTTATACGTCATAACGTAATACTATATAACGTTATACGTTATATGGTAATACTATATGACGTTATACGTTACATGGTGATACTATATAACGTTATAACGTAATAGTATATAACGTTATACGTCATAACGTAATACTATATAACGTTATACGTTATAACGTAATACTATATAACGTTATACGTTATAACGTAATACTATATAAAGTTATACGTTACATGGTGATACTATATAACGTTATAACGTAATACTATATAACGTTATACGTTATAACGTAATACTACCTAACGTTATCCGTTATAACGTAATACTATGTAACGTCATACGTTATAACGTAATACTATATAACGTTATACGTTATAACGTAATACGATATAACGTTATACGTTATAACGTAATACTATATAACGTTATACGTTATAACGTAATACCATATAATGTTATACGTTATAACGTAATACTATATAACGTTATACGTTATAACGTAATACTATATAACGTTATACGTTATACGTTATAACGTAATACTATATAACGTTATACGTTATAACGTATTACTATATAACGTTATACGTTGCATGGTGATACTATATAACGTTATACGTTGCATGGTGATACTATATAACGTTATACGTTATAACGTAATACTATATAACGTTATCCGTTATAACGTAATACTATGTAACGTTATCCGTTATAACGTAATGCTATGTAACGTTATACGTTATAACGTGATACTATATAACGTTATACGTTATAACGTAACACTATATAACGTCATACGTTATAACGTCATACTATATAACGTTATACGTTATAACGTAGTACTATATAACGTTATCCGTTATAACGTAATACTATACAACGTTATAACGTAATACTATATAACGTTATACGTTACATGGTGATACTATATAACGTTATAACGTAATACTATATAGCGTTATAGGTTATATGGTAATACTATATAACGTTATACGTTATATGGTAATACTATATAACGTTATACGTTATAACGTAATACTATATAACGTTATACGTTACATGGTGATACTATATAACGTTATAACGTAATACTATATAACGTTATACGTTATAACGTAGAACTATATAACGTTATCCGTTATAACGTAATACTATGTAACGTTATACGTTATAACGTAATACTATATAACGTTATACGTTATATGGTAATACCATATGACGTTATACGTTATATGGTAATACTATATAACGTTATACGTTATAACGTCATACTATATAACGTTATACGTTATAACGTAGTACTATATAACGTTATCCGTTATAACGTAATACTATGTAACGTTATACGTTATAACGTAATACTATATAACGTTATACGTTATATGGTAATACTATATGACGTTATACGTTACATGGTGATACTATATAACGTTATAACGTAATAGTATATAACGTTATACGTCATAACGTAATACTATATAACGTTATACGTTATAACGTAATACTATATAACGTTATACGTTATAACGTAATACTATATAAAGTTATACGTTACATGGTGATACTATATAACGTTATAACGTAATACTATATAACGTTATACGTTATAACGTAATACTACCTAACGTTATCCGTTATAACGTAATACTATGTAACGTCATACGTTATAACGTAATACTATATAACGTTATACGTTATAACGTAATACGATATAACGTTATACGTTATAACGTAATACTATATAACGTTATACGTTATAACGTAATACCATATAATGTTATACGTTATAACGTAATACTATATAACGTTATACGTTATAACGTAATACTATATAACGTTATACGTTATACGTTATAACGTAATACTATATAACGTTATACGTTATAACGTATTACTATATAACGTTATACGTTGCATGGTGATACTATATAACGTTATACGTTGCATGGTGATACTATATAACGTTATACGTTATAACGTAATACTATATAACGTTATCCGTTATAACGTAATACTATGTAACGTTATCCGTTATA
Organism: Bombus flavifrons; assembly: GCF_040668555.2. Taxonomy (NCBI): domain Eukaryota; kingdom Metazoa; phylum Arthropoda; class Insecta; order Hymenoptera; family Apidae; genus Bombus; species Bombus flavifrons. Next base: position 88,251 of record NW_027184857.1, on the reverse strand, counting down.
ACGTAATGCTATGTAACGTTATACGTTATAACGTGATACTATATAACGTTATACGTTATAACGTAACACTATATAACGTCATACGTTATAACGTAATACTATATAACGTTATACGTTATAACGTAATACTATGTAACGTTATAACGTAATACTATACAACGTTATAACGTAATACTATATAACGTTATACGTTATATGGTAATACTAAATAACGTTATACGTTATAACGTAATACTATATAACGTTATACGTTATAACGTAATACTATATAACGTTATACGTTACATGGTGATACTATATAACGTTATAACGTAATACTATATAGCGTTATAGGTTATATGGTAATACTATATAACGTTATACGTTATATGGTAATACTATATAACGTTATACGTTATAACGTAATACTATATAACGTTATACGTTACATGGTGATACTATATAACGTTATAACGTAATAGTATATAACGTTATACGTTATATGGTAATACTATATAACGTTATACGTCATAACGTAATACTATATAACGTTATACGTCATAACGTAATACTATATAACGTTATACGTTATATGGTAATACTATATGACGTTATACGTTACATGGTGATACTATATAACGTTATAACGTAATAGTATATAACGTTATACGTCATAACGTAATACTATATAACGTTATACGTTATAACGTAATACTATATAACGTTATACGTTATAACGTAATACTATATAACGTTATACGTTATAACGTAATACTATATAACGTTATACGTTATACGTTATAACGTAATACTATATAACGTTATACGTTATAACGTATTACTATATAACGTTATACGTTGCATGGTGATACTATATAACGTTATACGTTGCATGGTGATACTATATAACGTTATACGTTATAACGTAATACTATATAACGTTATCCGTTATAACGTAATACTATGTAACGTTATCCGTTATAACGTAATGCTATGTAACGTTATACGTTATAACGTGATACTATATAACGTTATACGTTATAACGTAATACCATATAACGTTATACGTTATAACGTAATACTATATAACGTTATACGTTACATGGTGATACTATATAACGTTATACGTTACATGGTGATACTATATAACGTTATAACGTAATACTACATAACGTTATACGTTATAACGTAATACTATATAACGTTATACGTTATAACGTAATACCATATAACGTTATACGTTATAACGTAATACTATATAACGTTATACGTTATAACGTAATACTATATAACGTTATACGTTACATGGTGATACTATATAACGTTATAACGTAATAGTATATAACGTTATACGTTATATGGTAATACTATATAACGTTATACGTCATAACGTAATACTATATAACGTTATACGTCATAACGTAATACTATATAACGTTATACGTTATAACGAAATACTATATAACGTTATACGTTATAACGTAATACTATATAACGTTATACGTTATAACGTAGAACTATATAACGTTATCCGTTATAACGTAATACTATGTAACGTTATACGTTATAACGTAATACTATATAACGTTATACGTTATATGGTAATACCATATGACGTTATACGTTATATGGTAATACTATATAACGTTATACGTTATAACGTCATACTATATAACGTTATACGTTATAACGTAGTACTATATAACGTTATCCGTTATAACGTAATACTATGTAACGTTATACGTTATAACGTAATACTATATAACGTTATACGTTATATGGTAATACTATATGACGTTATACGTTACATGGTGATACTATATAACGTTATAACGTAATAGTATATAACGTTATACGTCATAACGTAATACTATATAACGTTATACGTTATAACGTAATACTATATAACGTTATACGTTATAACGTAATACTATATAAAGTTATACGTTACATGGTGATACTATATAACGTTATAACGTAATACTATATAACGTTATACGTTATAACGTAATACTACCTAACGTTATCCGTTATAACGTAATACTATGTAACGTCATACGTTATAACGTAATACTATATAACGTTATACGTTATAACGTAATACGATATAACGTTATACGTTATAACGTAATACTATATAACGTTATACGTTATAACGTAATACCATATAATGTTATACGTTATAACGTAATACTATATAACGTTATACGTTATAACGTAATACTATATAACGTTATACGTTATACGTTATAACGTAATACTATATAACGTTATACGTTATAACGTATTACTATATAACGTTATACGTTGCATGGTGATACTATATAACGTTATACGTTGCATGGTGATACTATATAACGTTATACGTTATAACGTAATACTATATAACGTTATCCGTTATAACGTAATACTATGTAACGTTATCCGTTATAACGTAATGCTATGTAACGTTATACGTTATAACGTGATACTATATAACGTTATACGTTATAACGTAACACTATATAACGTCATACGTTATAACGTAATACTATATAACGTTATACGTTATAACGTAATACTATGTAACGTTATAACGTAATACTATACAACGTTATAACGTAATACTATATAGCGTTATACGTTATATGGTAATACTAAATAACGTTATACGTTATAACGTAATACTATATAACGTTATACGTTATAACGTAATACTATATAACGTTATACGTTACATGGTGATACTATATAACGTTATAACGTAATACTATATAGCGTTATAGGTTATATGGTAATACTATATAACGTTATACGTTATATGGTAATACTATATAACGTTATACGTTATAACGTAATACTATATAACGTTATACGTTACATGGTGATACTATATAACGTTATAACGTAATAGTATATAACGTTATACGTTATATGGTAATACTATATAACGTTATACGTCATAACGTAATACTATATAACGTTATACGTCATAACGTAATACTATATAACGTTATACGTTATATGGTAATACTATATGACGTTATACGTTACATGGTGATACTATATAACGTTATAACGTAATAGTATATAACGTTATACGTCATAACGTAATACTATATAACGTTATACGTTATAACGTAATACTATATAACGTTATACGTTATAACGTAATACTATATAAAGTTATACGTTACATGGTGATACTATATAACGTTATAACGTAATACTATATAACGTTATACGTTATAACGTAATACTACCTAACGTTATCCGTTATAACGTAATACTATGTAACGTCATACGTTATAACGTAATACTATATAACGTTATACGTTATAACGTAATACGATATAACGTTATACGTTATAACGTAATACTATATAACGTTATACGTTATAACGTAATACCATATAATGTTATACGTTATAACGTAATACTATATAACGTTATACGTTATAACGTAATACTATATAACGTTATACGTTATACGTTATAACGTAATACTATATAACGTTATACGTTATAACGTATTACTATATAACGTTATACGTTGCATGGTGATACTATATAACGTTATACGTTGCATGGTGATACTATATAACGTTATACGTTATAACGTAATACTATATAACGTTATCCGTTATAACGTAATACTATGTAACGTTATCCGTTATAACGTAATGCTATGTAACGTTATACGTTATAACGTGATACTATATAACGTTATACGTTATAACGTAACACTATATAACGTCATACGTTATAACGTCATACTATATAACGTTATACGTTATAACGTAGTACTATATAACGTTATCCGTTATAACGTAATACTATACAACGTTATAACGTAATACTATATAACGTTATACGTTACATGGTGATACTATATAACGTTATAACGTAATACTATATAGCGTTATAGGTTATATGGTAATACTATATAACGTTATACGTTATATGGTAATACTATATAACGTTATACGTTATAACGTAATACTATATAACGTTATACGTTACATGGTGATACTATATAACGTTATAACGTAATACTATATAACGTTATACGTTATAACGTAGAACTATATAACGTTATCCGTTATAACGTAATACTATGTAACGTTATACGTTATAACGTAATACTATATAACGTTATACGTTATATGGTAATACCATATGACGTTATACGTTATATGGTAATACTATATAACGTTATACGTTATAACGTCATACTATATAACGTTATACGTTATAACGTAGTACTATATAACGTTATCCGTTATAACGTAATACTATGTAACGTTATACGTTATAACGTAATACTATATAACGTTATACGTTATATGGTAATACTATATGACGTTATACGTTACATGGTGATACTATATAACGTTATAACGTAATAGTATATAACGTTATACGTCATAACGTAATACTATATAACGTTATACGTTATAACGTAATACTATATAACGTTATACGTTATAACGTAATACTATATAAAGTTATACGTTACATGGTGATACTATATAACGTTATAACGTAATACTATATAACGTTATACGTTATAACGTAATACTACCTAACGTTATCCGTTATAACGTAATACTATGTAACGTCATACGTTATAACGTAATACTATATAACGTTATACGTTATAACGTAATACGATATAACGTTATACGTTATAACGTAATACTATATAACGTTATACGTTATAACGTAATACCATATAATGTTATACGTTATAACGTAATACTATATAACGTTATACGTTATAACGTAATACTATATAACGTTATACGTTATACGTTATAACGTAATACTATATAACGTTATACGTTATAACGTATTACTATATAACGTTATACGTTGCATGGTGATACTATATAACGTTATACGTTGCATGGTGATACTATATAACGTTATACGTTATAACGTAATACTATATAACGTTATCCGTTATAACGTAATACTATGTAACGTTATCCGTTATAACGTAATGCTATGTAACGTTATACGTTATAACGTGATACTATATAACGTTATACGTTATAACGTAACACTATATAACGTCATACGTTATAACGTAATACTATATAACGTTATACGTTATAACGTAATACTATGTAACGTTATAACGTAATACTATACAACGTTATAACGTAATACTATATAACGTTATACGTTATATGGTAATACTAAATAACGTTATACGTTATAACGTAATACTATATAACGTTATACGTTATAACGTAATACTATATAACGTTATACGTTACATGGTGATACTATATAACGTTATAACGTAATACTATATAGCGTTATAGGTTATATGGTAATACTATATAACGTTATACGTTATATGGTAATACTATATAACGTTATACGTTATAACGTAATACTATATAACGTTATACGTTACATGGTGATACTATATAACGTTATAACGTAATAGTATATAACGTTATACGTTATATGGTAATACTATATAACGTTATACGTCATAACGTAATACTATATAACGTTATACGTCATAACGTAATACTATATAACGTTATACGTTATATGGTAATACTATATGACGTTATACGTTACATGGTGATACTATATAACGTTATAACGTAATAGTATATAACGTTATACGTCATAACGTAATACTATATAACGTTATACGTTATAACGTAATACTATATAACGTTATACGTTATAACGTAATACTATATAAAGTTATACGTTACATGGTGATACTATATAACGTTATAACGTAATACTATATAACGTTATACGTTATAACGTAATACTACCTAACGTTATCCGTTATAACGTAATACTATGTAACGTCATACGTTATAACGTAATACTATATAACGTTATACGTTATAACGTAATACGATATAACGTTATACGTTATAACGTAATACTATATAACGTTATACGTTATAACGTAATACCATATAATGTTATACGTTATAACGTAATACTATATAACGTTATACGTTATAACGTAATACTATATAACGTTATACGTTATACGTTATAACGTAATACTATATAACGTTATACGTTATAACGTATTACTATATAACGTTATACGTTGCATGGTGATACTATATAACGTTATACGTTGCATGGTGATACTATATAACGTTATACGTTATAACGTAATACTATATAACGTTATCCGTTATAACGTAATACTATGTAACGTTATCCGTTATAACGTAATGCTATGTAACGTTATACGTTATAACGTGATACTATATAACGTTATACGTTATAACGTAACACTATATAACGTCATACGTTATAACGTCATACTATATAACGTTATACGTTATAACGTAGTACTATATAACGTTATCCGTTATAACGTAATACTATACAACGTTATAACGTAATACTATATAACGTTATACGTTACATGGTGATACTATATAACGTTATAACGTAATACTATATAGCGTTATAGGTTATATGGTAATACTATATAACGTTATACGTTATATGGTAATACTATATAACGTTATACGTTATAACGTAATACTATATAACGTTATACGTTACATGGTGATACTATATAACGTTATAACGTAATAGTATATAACGTTATACGTTATATGGTAATACTATATAACGTTATACGTCATAACGTAATACTATATAACGTTATACGTCATAACGTAATACTATATAACGTTATACGTTATAACGAAATACTATATAACGTTATACGTTATAACGTAATACTATATAACGTTATACGTTATAACGTAGTACTATATAACGTTATCCGTTATAACGTAATACTATGTAACGTTATACGTTATAACGTAATACTATATAACGTTATACGTTATATGGTAATACTATATGACGTTATACGTTATATGGTAATACTATATAACGTTATACGTTATAACGTCATACTATATAACGTTATACGTTATAACGTAGTACTATATAACGTTATCCGTTATAACGTAATACTATGTAACGTTATACGTTATAACGTAATACTATATAACGTTATACGTTATATGGTAATACTATATGACGTTATACGTTACATGGTGATACTATATAACGTTATAACGTAATAGTATATAACGTTATACGTCATAACGTAATACTATATAACGTTATACGTTATAACGTAATACTATATAACGTTATACGTTATAACGTAATACTATATAAAGTTATACGTTACATGGTGATACTATATAACGTTATAACGTAATACTATATAACGTTATACGTTATAACGTAATACTACCTAACGTTATCCGTTATAACGTAATACTATGTAACGTCATACGTTATAACGTAATACTATATAACGTTATACGTTATAACGTAATACGATATAACGTTATACGTTATAACGTAATACTATATAACGTTATACGTTATAACGTAATACCATATAATGTTATACGTTATAACGTAATACTATATAACGTTATACGTTATAACGTAATACTATATAACGTTATACGTTATACGTTATAACGTAATACTATATAACGTTATACGTTATAACGTATTACTATATAACGTTATACGTTGCATGGTGATACTATATAACGTTATACGTTGCATGGTGATACTATATAACGTTATACGTTATAACGTAATACTATATAACGTTATCCGTTATAACGTAATACTATGTAACGTTATCCGTTATAACGTAATGCTATGTAACGTTATACGTTATAACGTGATACTATATAACGTTATACGTTATAACGTAACACTATATAACGTCATACGTTATAACGTAATACTATATAACGTTATACGTTATAACGTAGTACTATATAACGTTATCCGTTATAACGTAATACTATGTAACGTTATACGTTATAACGTAATACTATATAACGTTATACGTTATATGGTAATACTATATGACGTTATACGTTATATGGTAATACTATATAACGTTATACGTTATAACGTAATACTATATAACGTTATACGTTATAACGTAATACTATATAACGTTATACGTTACATGGTGATACTATATAACGTTATAACGTAATACTATATAGCGTTATAGGTTATATTTAATACTATATAACGTTATACGTTATATGGTAATACTATATAACGTTATACGTTATAACGTCATACTATATAACGTTATACGTTATAACGTAATACTATATAAAGTTATACGTTACATGGTGATACTATATAACGTTATACGTTACATGGTGATACTATATAACGTTATACGTTACATGGTGATACTATATAACGTTATACGTTATAGCGTAATACTATATAATGTTATACGTTATAACGTAATACTATATAACGTTATACGTTATAACGTAGTACTATATAACGTTATCCGTTATAACGTAATACTATGTAACGTTATACGTTATAACGTAATACTATATAACGTTATACGTTATATGGTAATACTATATGACGTTATACGTTATATGGTAATACTATATAACGTTATACGTTATAACGTAATACTATATAACGTTATACGTTATAACGTAATACTATATAACGTTATACGTTACATGGTGATACTATATAACGTTATAACGTAATACTATATAGCGTTATAGGTTATATTTAATACTATATAACGTTATACGTTATATGGTAATACTATATAACGTTATACGTTATAACGTCATACTATATAACGTTATACGTTATAACGTAATACTATATAAAGTTATACGTTACATGGTGATACTATATAACGTTATACGTTACATGGTGATACTATATAACGTTATACGTTACATGGTGATACTATATAACGTTATACGTTATAGCGTAATACTATATAATGTTATACGTTATAACGTAATACTATATAACGTTATACGTTATACCGTAATACTATATAACGTTATACGTTATAACGTAATACTATATAACGTTATACGTTATAACGTATTACTATATAACGTTATACGTTAAATGGTGATACTATATAACGTTATACCTTAAATGGTGATACTATATAACGTTATAACGTAATACTATATAACGTTATACGTTATACGTTATAACGTAATTCTATATAACGTTATACGTTATAACGTATTACTATATAACGTTATACGTTAAATGGTGATACTATATAACGTTATAACGTAATAGTATATAACGTTATACGTTATACCGTAATACTATATAACGTTATACGTGATACGGTAATACTATATAACGTTAAACGTTATAACGTAATACTATATAACGTTATACGTTATAACGTAATACTATATAACGTTGTGCGTCATAACGTAATACTATATAACGTTATACGTCATAACGTAATACTATATAACGTTATACGTTATTACGTAATACTATATAACTTTATACGTTATAACGTAATACTATATAACGTTATACGTTATAACGTAATACTATATATCGTTAAGCGTTATAACGTAATACTATATAACGTTATACGTTATAACGTAATACTATATAACGTTATACGTTACATGGTGATGCTATATAACGTTATAACGTAATAGTATATAACGTTATACGTCATATGGTAATACTATATAACGTTATACGTCATAACGTAATACTATATAACGTTATACGTCATAACGTAATACGATATAACGTTATACGTTATAACGTAATACTATATAACGTTATACGTTATAACGTAATACTATATAACGTTATACGTTATAACGTAATACTATATAACGTTATACGTTATAACGTAATAGTATATAACGTTATACGTTATAACGTAATACTATATAACGTTGTACGTTATATGGTAATACTATATAACGTTATACGTTATAACGTAATACTATATAAAGTTAGACGTTATAACGTAATACTATATAACGTTATACGTTATAACGTAATACTATATAACGTTATACGTTATAACGTAATACTGTATAACGTTATACGTTATATGGTGATACTATATACCGTTATAACGTAATAGTATATAACGTTATACGTTATATGGTAATACTATATAACGTTAAACGTTATAACGTAATACTACATAACGTTATACGTTATAACGTAATACTATATAACGTTATACGTTATAACGTAATACCATATAATGTTATACGTTATAACGTAATACTATATAACGTTATACGTTATAACGTAATACTATGTAACGTTATAACGTAATACTATATAACGTTATAACGTAATACTATATAACGTTATACGTTATATGGTAATACTAAATAACGTTATACGTTATAACGTAATACTATATAACGTTATACGTTATAACGTAATACTATATAACGTTATACGTTATAACGTAATACTATATAACGTTATACGTTACATGGTGATACTATATAACGTTATAACGTAATACTATATAGCGTTATACGTTATATGGTAATACTATATAACGTTATACGTTATATGGTAATACTATATAACGTTATACGTTATAACGTCATACTATATAACGTTATACGTTATAACGTAATACTATATAAAGTTATGCGTTACATGGTGATACTATATAACGTTATACGTTACATGGTGATACTATATAACGTTATACGTTACATGGTGATTCTATATAACGTTATACGTTATAGCGTAATACTATATAATGTTATACGTTATAACGTAATACTATATAACGTTATACGTTATACCGTAATACTATATAACGTTATACGTTATAACGTAATACTATATAACGTTATACGTTATAACGTAATACTATATAACGTTATACGTTATACGTTATAACGTAATTCTATATAACGTTATACGTTATAACGTATTACTATATAACGTTATACGTTACATGGTGATACTATATAACGTTATAACGTAATAGTATATAACGTTATACGTTATACCGTAATACTATATAACGTTATACGTGATATGGTAATACTATATAACGTTAAACGTTATAACGTAATACTATATAACGTTATACGTTATAACGTAATACTATATAACGTTATGCGTCATAACGTAATACTATATAACGTTATACGTCATAACGTAATACTATATAACGTTATACGTTATTACGTAATACTATATAACTTTATACGTTATAACGTAATACTATATAACATTATGCGTCATAACGTAATACTATATAACGTTATACGTCATAACGTAATACTATATAACGTTATACGTTATTACGTAATACTATATAACTTTATACGTTATAACGTAATACTATATAACGTTATACGTTATAACGTAATACTATATATCGTTAAGCGTTATAACGTAATACTATATAACGTTATACGTTATATGGTAATACTATATAACGTTATACGTCATAACGTAATACTATATAACGTTATACGTCATAACGTAATACGATATAACGTTATACGTTATAACGTAATACTATATAACGTTATACGTTATAACGTAATACTATATAACGTTATACGTTATAACGTAATAGTATATAACGTTATACGTTATAACGTAATACTATATAACGTTATACGTTATATGGTAATACTATATAACGTTATACGTTATAACGTAATACTATATAAAGTTATACGTTACATGGTGATACTATATAACGTTATAACGTAATAGTATATAACGTTATACGTCATAACGTAATACTATATAACGTTATACGTTATAACGTAATACTATATAACGTTATACGTTATAACGTAATACTATATAAAGTTATACGTTACATGGTGATACTATATAACGTTATAACGTAATACTATATAACGTTATACGTTATAACGTAATACTACCTAACGTTATCCGTTATAACGTAATACTATGTAACGTCATACGTTATAACGTAATACTATATAACGTTATACGTTATAACGTAATACGATATAACGTTATACGTTATAACGTAATACTATATAACGTTATACGTTATAACGTAATACCATATAATGTTATACATTATAACGTAATACTATATAACGTTATACGTTATAACGTAATACTATATAACGTTATACGTTATACGTTATAACGTTATACGTTATACGTTATAACGTAATACTATATAACGTTATACGTTATAACGTATTACTATATAACGTTATACGTTGCATGGTGATACTATATAACGTTATAACGTAATAGTATATAACGTTATACGTCATAACGTAATACTATATAACGTTATACGTTATAACGTAATACTATATAACGTTATACGTTATAACGTAATACTATATAAAGTTATACGTTACATGGTGATACTATATAACGTTATAACGTAATACTATATAACGTTATACGTTATAACGTAATACTACCTAACGTTATCCGTTATAACGTAATACTATGTAACGTCATACGTTATAACGTAATACTATATAACGTTATACGTTATAACGTAATACGATATAACGTTATACGTTATAACGTAATACTATATAACGTTATACGTTATAACGTAATACCATATAATGTTATACGTTATAACGTAATACTATATAACGTTATACGTTATAACGTAATACTATATAACGTTATACGTTATACGTTATAACGTAATACTATATAACGTTATACGTTATAACGTATTACTATATAACGTTATACGTTGCATGGTGATACTATATAACGTTATACGTTGCATGGTGATACTATATAACGTTATACGTTATAACGTAATACTATATAACGTTATCCGTTATAACGTAATACTATGTAACGTTATCCGTTATAACGTAATGCTATGTAACGTTATACGTTATAACGTGATACTATATAACGTTATACGTTATAACGTAACACTATATAACGTCATACGTTATAACGTAATACTATATAACGTTATACGTTATAACGTAGTACTATATAACGTTATCCGTTATAACGTAATACTATGTAACGTTATACGTTATAACGTAATACTATATAACGTTATACGTTATATGGTAATACTATATGACGTTATACGTTATATGGTAATACTATATAACGTTATACGTTATAACGTAATACTATATAACGTTATACGTTATAACGTAATACTATATAACGTTATACGTTACATGGTGATACTATATAACGTTATAACGTAATACTATATAGCGTTATAGGTTATATGGTAATACTATATAACGTTATACGTTATATGGTAATACTATATAACGTTATACGTTATAACGTCATACTATATAACGTTATACGTTATAACGTAATACTATATAAAGTTATACGTTACATGGTGATACTATATAACGTTATACGTTACATGGTGATACTATATAACGTTATACGTTACATGGTGATACTATATAACGTTATACGTTATAGCGTAATACTATATAATGTTATACGTTATAACGTAATACTATATAACGTTATACGTTATACCGTAATACTATATAACGTTATACGTTATAACGTAATACTATATAACGTTATACGTTATAACGTATTACTATATAACGTTATACGTTATAACGTATTACTATATAACGTTATACGTTAAATGGTGATACTATATAACGTTATACGTTAAATGGTGATACTATATAACGTTATAACGTAATACTATATAACGTTATACGTTATACTTTATAACGTAATTCTATATAACGTTATACGTTATAACGTATTACTATATAACGTTATACGTTAAATGGTGATACTATATAACGTTATAACGTAATAGTATATAACGTTATACGTTATACCGTAATACTATATAACGTTATACGTGATACGGTAATACTATATAACGTTAAACGTTATAACGTAATACTATATAACGTTATACGTTATAACGTAATACTATATAACGTTGTGCGTCATAACGTAATACTATATAACGTTATACGTCATAACGTAATACTATATAACGTTATACGTTATTACGTAATACTATATAACTTTATACGTTATAACGTAATACTATATAACGTTATACGTTATAACGTAATACTATATATCGTTAAGCGTTATAACGTAATACTATATAACGTTATACGTTATAACGTAATACTATATAACGTTATACGTTACATGGTGATGCTATATAACGTTATAACGTAATAGTATATAACGTTATACGTCATATGGTAATACTATATAACGTTATACGTCATAACGTAATACTATATAACGTTATACGTCATAACGTAATACGATATAACGTTATACGTTATAACGTAATACTATATAACGTTATACGTTATAACGTAATACTATATAACGTTATACGTTATAACGTAATACTATATAACGTTATACGTTATAACGTAATAGTATATAACGTTATACGTTATAACGTAATACTATATAACGTTGTACGTTATATGGTAATACTATATAACGTTATACGTTATAACGTAATACTATATAAAGTTAGACGTTATAACGTAATACTATATAACGTTATACGTTATAACGTAATACTATAGAACGTTATACGTTATAACGTAATACTGTATAACGTTATACGTTATATGGTGATACTATATAACGTTATAACGTAATAGTATATAACGTTATACGTTATATGGTAATACTATATAACGTTAAACGTTATAACGTAATACTACATAACGTTATACGTTATAACGTAATACTATATAACGTTATACGTTATAACGTAATACCATATAATGTTATACGTTATAACGTAATACTATATAACGTTATACGTTATAACGTAATACTATGTAACGTTATAACGTAATACTATATAACGTTATAACGTAATACTATATAACGTTATACGTTATATGGTAATACTAAATAACGTTATACGTTATAACGTAATACTATATAACGTTATACGTTATAACGTAATACTATATAACGTTATACGTTATAACGTAATACTATATAACGTTATACGTTACATGGTGATACTATATAACGTTATAACGTAATACTATGTAGCGTTATACGTTATATGGTAATACTATATAACGTTATACGTTATATGGTAATACTATATAACGTTATACGTTATAACGTCATACTATATAACGTTATACGTTATAACGTAATACTATATAAAGTTATACGTTACATGGTGATACTATATAACGTTATACGTTACATGGTGATACTATATAACGTTATACGTTACATGGTGATACTATATAACGTTATACGTTATAGCGTAATACTATATAATGTTATACGTTATAACGTAATACTATATATCGTTATACGTTATACCGTAATACTATATAACGTTATACGTTATAACGTAATACTATATAACGTTATACGTTATAACGTAATACTATATAACGTTATACGTTATACGTTATAACGTAATTCTATATAACGTTATACGTTATAACGTATTACTATATAACGTTATACGTTACATGGTGATACTATATAACGTTATAACGTAATAGTATATAACGTTATACGTTATACCGTAATACTATATAACGTTATACGTGATATGGTAATACTATATAACGTTAAACGTTATAACGTAATACTATATAACGTTATACGTTATAACGTAATACTATATAACGTTATGCGTCATAACGTAATACTATATAACGTTATACGTCATAACGTAATACTATATAACGTTATACGTTATTACGTAATACTATATAACATTATACGTTATAACGTAATACTATATAACATTATGCGTCATAACGTAATACTATATAACGTTATACGTCATAACGTAATACTATATAACGGTATACGTTATTACGTAATACTATATAACTTTATACGTTATAACGTAATACTATATAACGTTATACGTTATAACGTAATACTATATATCGTTAAGCTTTATAACGTAATACTATATAACGTTATACGTTATATGGTAATACTATATAACGTTATACGTCATAACGTAATACTATATAACGTTATACGTCATAACGTAATACGATATAACGTTATACGTTATAACGTAATACTATATAACGTTATACGTTATAACGTAATACTATATAACGTTATACGTTATAACGTAATAGTATATAACGTTATACGTTATAACGTAATACTATATAACGTTATACGTTATATGGTAATACTATATAACGTTATACGTTATAACGTAATACTATATAAAGTTATACGTTATAACGTAATACTATATAACGTTATACGTTATAACGTAATACTGTATAACGTTATACGTTATATGGTGATACTATATAACGTTATAACGTAATAGTATATAACGTTATACGTTATATGGTAATACTATATAACGTTATACGTTATAACGTAATACCACATAACGTTATACGTTATAACGTAATACTATATAACGTTATACGTTATAACGTAATACCATATAATGTTATACGTTATAACGTAATACTATATAACGTTATACGTTATAACGTAATACTATATAACGTTATAACGTAATACTATATAACGTTATAACGTAATACTATATAACGTTATACCTTATACGTTATAACGTAATACTATATAACGTTATACGTTATAACGTAATACTATATAACGTTATACGTTATAACGTAATACTATATAACGTTATACGTTATAACGTAATACTACCTAACGTTATCCGTTATAACGTAATACTATGTAACGTTATACGTTATAACGTAATACTATATAACGTTATACGTTATAACGTAATACGATATAACGTTATACGTTATAACGTAATACTATATAACGTTATACGTTATAACGTAATACCATATAATGTTATACGTTATAACGTAATACTATATAACGTTATACGTTATAACGTAATACTATATAACGTAATACGTTATACGTTATAACGTAATACTATATAACGTTATACGTTATAACGTATTACTATATAACGTTATACGTTGCATGGTGATACTATACAACGTTATACGTTATAACGTAATACTATATAACGTTATCCGTTATAACGTAATACTATGTAACGTTATCCGTTATAACGTAATACTATGTAACGTTATACGTTATAACGTAATACTATATAACGTTATACGTTATAACGTAACACTATATAACGTCATACGTTATAACGTAATACTATATAACGTTATACGTTATAACGTAATACTATGTAACGTTATAACGTAATACTATATAACGTTATAACGTAATACTATATAACGTTATACGTTATATGGTAATACTAAATAACGTTATACGTTATAACGTAATACTATATAACGTTATACGTTATAACGTAATACTATATAACGTTATACGTTATAACGTAATACTATATAACGTTATACGTTACATGGTGATACTATATAACGTTATAACGTAATACTATATAGCGTTATACGTTATATGGTAATACTATATAACGTTATACGTTATATGGTAATACTATATAACGTTATACGTTATAACGTCATACTATATAACGCTATACGTTACAACGTAATACTATATAAAGTTATACGTTACATGGTGATACTATATAACGTTATACGTTACATGGTGATACTATATAACGTTATACGTTACATGGTGATACTATATATCGTTATACGTTATAGCGTAATACTATATAATGTTATACGTTATAACGTAATAGTATATAACGTTATACGTCATAACGTAATACTATATAACGTTATACGTTATAACGTAATACTATATAACGTTATACGTTATAACGTAATACTATATAAAGATATACGTTACATGGTGATACTATATAACGTTATAACGTAATACTATATAACGTTATACGTTATAACGTAATACTACCTAACGTTATCCGTTATAACGTAATACTATGTAACGTCATACGTTATAACGTAATACTATATAACGTTATACGTTATAACGTAATACGATATAACGTTATACGTTATAACGTAATACTATATAACGTTATACGTTATAACGTAATACCATATAATGTTATACGTTATAACGTAATACTATATAACGTTATACGTTATAACGTAATACTATATAACGTTATACGTTATACGTTATAACGTAATACTATATAACGTTATACGTTATAACGTATTACTATATAACGTTATACGTTGCATGGTAATACTATATAACGTTATACGTTATAACGTAATACTATATAACGTTATCCGTTATAACGTAATACTATGTAACGTTATCCGTTATAACGTAATGCTATGTAACGTTATACGTTATAACGTGATACTATATAACGTTATACGTTATAACGTAACACTATATAACGTCATACGTTATAACGTAATACTATATAACGTTATACGTTATAACGTAATACTATGTAACGTTATAACGTAATACTATATAACGTTATAACGTAATACTATATAACGTTATACGTTATATGGTAATACTAAATAACGTTATACGTTATAACGTAATACTATATAACGTTATACGTTATAACGTAATACTATATAACGTTATACGTTACATGGTGATACTATATAACGTTATAACGTAATACTATATAGCGTTATACGTTATATGGTAATACTATATAACGTTATACGTTATATGGTAATACTATATAACGTTATACGTTATAACGTCATACTATATAACGTTATACGTTATAACGTAATACTATATAAAGTTATACGTTACATGGTGATACTATATAACGTTATACCTTACATGGTGATACTATATAACGTTATACGTTACATGGTGATACTATATAACGTTATACGTTATAGCGTAATACTATATAATGTTATACGTTATAACGTAATACTATATAACGTTATACGTTATACCGTAATACTATATAACGTTATACGTTATAACGTAATACTATATAACGTTATACGTTATAACGTAATACTATATAACGTTATACGTTATACGTTATAACGTAATTCTATATAACGTTATACGTTATAACGTATTACTATATAACGTTATACGTTAAATGGTGATACTATATAACGTTATAACGTAATAGTATATAACGTTATACGTTATACCGTAATACTATATAACGTTATACGTGATATGGTAATACTATATAACGTTAAACGTTATAACGTAATACTATATAACGTTATGCGTCATAACGTAATACTATATAACGTTATACGTCATAACGTAATACTATATAACGTTATACGTTATTACGTAATACTATATAACTTTATACGTTATAACGTAATACTATATAACGTTATACGTTATAACGTAATACTATATAACGTTATGCGTCATAACGTAATACTATATAACGTTATACGTCATAACGTAATACTATATAACGTTATACGTTATTACGTAATACTATATAACTTTATACGTTATAACGTAATACTATATAACGTTATACGTTATAACGTAATACTATATATCGTTAAGCGTTATAACGTAATACTATATAACGTTATACGTTATAACGTAATACTATATAACGTTATACGTTACATGGTGATGCTATATAACGTTATAACGTAATAGTATATAACGTTATACGTTATATGGTAATACTATATAACGTTATACGTCATAACGTAATACTATATAACGTTATACGTCATAACGTAATACGATATAACGTTATACGTTATAACGTAATACTATATAACGTTATACGTTATAACGTAATACTATATAACGTTATACGTTATAACGTAATACTATATAACGTTATACGTTATAACGTAATAGTATATAACGTTATACGTTATAACGTAATACTATATAACGTTATACGTTATATGGTAATACTATATAACGTTATACGTTATAACGTAATACTATATAAAGTTAGACGTTATAACGTAATACTATATAACGTTATACGTTATAACGTAATACTATATAACGTTATACGTTATAACGTAATACTGTATAACGTTATACGTTATATGGTGATACTATATAACGTTATAACGTAATAGTATATAACGTTATACGTTATATGGTAATACTATATAACGTTAAACGTTATAACGTAATACTACATAACGTTATACGTTATAACGTAATACTATATAACGTTATACGTTATAACGTAATACCATATAATGTTATACGTTATAACGTAATACTATATAACGTTATACGTTATAACGTAATACTATGTAACGTTATAACGTAATACTATATAACGTTATAACGTAATACTATATAACGTTATACGTTATATGGTAATACTAAATAACGTTATACGTTATAACGTAATACTATATAACGTTATACGTTATAACGTAATACTATATAACGTTATACGTTATAACGTAATACTATATAACGTTATACGTTACATGGTGATACTATATAACGTTATAACGTAATACTATATAGCGTTATACGTTATATGGTAATACTATATAACGTTATACGTTATATGGTAATACTATATAACGTTATACGTTATAACGTCATACTATATAACGTTATACGTTATAACGTAATACTATATAAAGTTATACGTTACATGGTGATACTATATAACGTTATACGTTACATGGTGATACTATATAACGTTATACGTTACATGGTGATACTATATAACGTTATACGTTATAGCGTAATACTATATAATGTTATACGTTATAACGTAATACTATATAACGTTATACGTTATACCGTAATACTATATAACGTTATACGTTATAACGTAATACTATATAACGTTATACGTTATAACGTAATACTATATAACGTTATACGTTATACGTTATAACGTAATTCTATATAACGTTATACGTTATAACGTATTACTATATAACGTTATACGTTACATGGTGATACTATATAACGTTATAACGTAATAGTATATAACGTTATACGTTATACCGTAATACTATATAACGTTATACGTGATATGGTAATACTATATAACGTTAAACGTTATAACGTAATACTATATAACGTTATACGTTATAACGTAATACTATATAACGTTATGCGTCATAACGTAATACTATATAACGTTATACGTCATAACGTAATACTATATAACGTTATACGTTATTACGCAATACTATATAACTTTATACGTTATAACGTAATACTATATAACGTTATACGTTATAACGTAATACTATATATCGTTAAGCGTTATAACGTAATACTATATAACGTTATAGGTTATAACGTAATACTATATAACGTTATACGTTACATGGTGATGCTATATAACGTTATAACGTAATAGTATATAACGTTATACGTTATATGGTAATACTATATAACGTTATACGTCATAACGTAATACTATATAACGTTATACGTCATAACGTAATACGATATAACGTTATACGTTATAACGTAATACTATATAACGTTATACGTTATAACGTAATACTATATAACGTTATACGTTATAACGTAATAGTATATAACGTTATACGTTATAACGTAATACTATATAACGTTATACGTTATATGGTAATACTATATAACGTTATACGTTATAACGTAATACTATATAAAGTTATACGTTATAACGTAATACTATATAACGTGATACGTTATAACGTAATACTGTATAACGTTATACGTTATATGGTGATACTATATAACGTTATAACGTAATAGTATATAACGTTATACGTTATATGGTAATACTATATAACGTTATACGTTATAACGTAATACCACATAACGTTATACGTTATAACGTAATACTATATAACGTTATACGTTATAACGTAATACCATATAATGTTATACGTTATAACGTAATACGATATAACGTTATACGTTATAACGTAATACTATATAACGTTATACGTTATAACGTAATACTACCTAACGTTATCCGTTATAACGTAATACTATGTAACGTTATACGTTATAACGTAATACTATATAACGTTATACGTTATAACGTAATACGATATAACGTTATACGTTATAACGTAATACTATATAACGTTATACGTTATAACGTAATACCATATAATGTTATACGTTATAACGTAATACTATATAACGTTATACGTTATAACGTAATACTATATAACGTAATACGTTATACGTTATAACGTAATACTATATAACGTTATACGTTATAACGTATTACTATATAACGTTATACGTTGCATGGTGATACTATATAACGTTATACGTTATAACGTAATACTATATAACGTTATCCGTTATAACGTAATACTATGTAACGTTATCCGTTATAACGTAATACTATGTAACGTTATACGTTATAACGTAATACTATATAACGTTATACGTTATAACGTAACACTATATAACGTCATACGTTATAACGTAATACTATATAACGTTATACGTTATAACGTAATACTATGTAACGTTATAACGTAATACTATATAACGTTATAACGTAATACTATATAACGTTATACGTTATATGGTAATACTAAATAACGTTATACGTTATAACCTAATACTATATAACGTTATACGTTATAACGTAATACTATATAACGTTATACGTTATAACGTAATACTATATAACGTTATACGTTACATGGTGATACTATATAACGTTATAACGTAATACTATATAACGTTATACGTTATATGGTAATACTATATAACGTTATACGTTATATGGTAATACTATATAACGTTATACGTTATAACGTCATACTATATAACGTTATACGTTACAACGTAATACTATATAAAGTTATACGTTACATGGTGATACTATATAACGTTATACGTTACATGGTGATACTATATAACGTTATACGTTACATGGTGATACTATATATCGTTATACGTTATAGCGTAATACTATATAATGTTATACGTTATAACGTAATACTATATAACGTTACACGTTATACCGTAATACTATATAACGTTATACGTTATAACGTAATACTATATAACGTTATACGTTATAACGTAATACTATATAACGTTATACGTTATACGTTATAACGTAATTCTATATAACGTTATACGTTATAACGTATTACTATATAACGTTATACGTTACATGGTGATACTATATAACGTTATAACGTAATAGTATATAACGTTATACGTTATACCGTAATACTATATAGCGTTATACGTGATATGGTAATACTATATAACGTTAAACGTTATAACGTAATACTATATAACGTTATACGTTATAACGTAATACTATATAACGTTATGCGTCATAACGTAATATTATATAACGTTATACGTCATAACGTAATACTATATAACGTTATACGTTATTACGTAATACTATATAACTTTATACGTTATAACGTAATACTATATAACGTTATACGTTATAACGTAATACTATATATCGTTAAGCGTTATAACGTAATACTATATAACGTTATACGTTATAACGTAATACTATATAACGTTATACGTTACATGGTGATGCTATATAACGTTATAACGTAATAGTATATAACGTTATACGTTATATGGTAATACTATATAACGTTATACGTCATAACGTAATACTATATAACGTTATACGTTACATGGTGATGCTATATAACGTTATAACGTAATAGTATATAACGTTATGCGTCATAACGTAATATTATATAACGTTATACGTCATAACGTAATACTATATAACGTTATACGTTATTACGTAATACTATATAACTTTATACGTTATAACGTAATACTATATAACGTTATACGTTATAACGTAATACTATATATCGTTAAGCGTTATAACGTAATAGTATATAACGTTATACGTTATACCGTAATACTATATAACGTTATACGTGATATAATAATACTATATAACGTTAAACGTTATAACGTAATACTATATAACGTAATACGTTATAACGTAATACTATATAACGTTATACGTTATAACGTAATACTATGTAACGTTATACGTTATACGTTATAACGTAATACTATATAACGTTATACGTTATAACGTAATACTATATAACGTTATACGTTACATGGTGATACTATATAACGTTATACGTTATAACGTAATACTATATAACGTTATACGATACATGGTGATACTATATAACGTTATAACGTAATAGTATATAACGTTATACGTTATACCGTAATACTATATAACGTTATACGTGATATGGTAATACTATATAACGTTCAACGTTATAACGTAATACTATATAACGTAATACGTTATAACGTAATACTATATAACGTTATACGTTATAACGTAATACTATGTAACGTTATACGTTATACGTTATAACGTAATACTATATAACGTTATACGTTATAACGTAATACTATATAACGTTATACGTTATAACGTAATACTATATAACGTTATACGTTACATGGTGATACTATATAACGTTATACGTTATAACGTAATACTATATAACGTTATACGTTATAACGTAATACTATATAACGTTATACGTTATATGGTAATTTTATATAACGTTATACGATACATGGTGATACTATATAACGTTATAACGTAATAGTATATAACGTTATACGTTATATGGTAATACTATATAACGTTATACGTCATAACGTAATACTATATAACGTTATACGTCGTAACGTAATACTATATAACGTTATACGTTATAACGTAATACTATATAACGTTATACGTTATAACGTAATACTATATAACGTTATACGTTATAACGTAATACTATGTAACGTTATACGTTATAACGTAATACTATATAACGTTATACGTTATACGTTATAACGTAATACTATATAACGTTACACGTTATAACGTAATACTATATAACGTTATACGTTACATGTTGATACTATATAACGTTATAACGTAATAGTATATAACGTTATACGTTATACCGTAATACTATAGAACGTTATACGTGATATGGTAATACTATACAACGTTATACGTTATAACGTAATACTATATAACGCTATACGTTATAACGTAATACTATATAACGTTATACGTTATAACGTAATACTATATAACGTTATACGTTATAACGTAATACTATATAACGTTATACGTTGTATGGTAATACTAAATAACGTTATACGTTATAACGTAATACTATATAACTTTATACGTTATACCGTAATACTATATAACGTTATACGTTATAACGTAATACTATATAACGTTATACGTTATAACGTAATACTATATAACGTTATACGTTATACGTTATAACGTAATTCTATATAACGTTATACGTTATAACGTATTACTATATAACGTTATACGTTACATGGTGATACTATATAACGTTATAACATAATAGTATATAACGTTATACGTTATACCGTAATACTATATAACGTTATACGTGATATGGTAATACTATATAACGTTAAACGTTATAACGTAATACTATATAACGTTATACGTTATAACGTAATACTATATAACGTTATGCGTCATAACGTAATACTATATAACGTTATACGTCATAACGTAATACTATATAACGTTATACGTTATTACGTAATACTATATAACGTTATACGTTATAACGTCATACTATATAACGTTATACGTTACAACGTAATACTATATAACGTTATACGTTACATGGTGACACTATATATCGTTATACGTTATAGCGTAATACTATATAATGTTATACGTTATAACGTAATACTATATAACGTTACACGTTATACCGTAATACTATATAACGTTATACGTTATAACGTAATACTATATAACGTTATACGTTATAACGTAATACTATATAACGTTATACGTTATACGTTATAACGTAATTCTATATAACGTTATACGTTATAACGTATTACTATATAACGTTATACGTTACATGGTGATACTATATAACGTTATAACGTAATAGTATATAACGTTATACGTTATACCGTAATACTATATAGCGTTATACGTGATATGGTAATACTATATAACGTTAAACGTTATAACGTAATACTATATAACGTTATACGTTATAACGTAATACTATATAACGTTATGCGTCATAACGTAATATTATATAACGTTATACGTCATAACGTAATACTATATAACGTTATACGTTATTACGTAATACTATATAACTTTATACGTTATAACGTAATACTATATAACGTTATACGTTATAACGTAATACTATATATCGTTAAGCGTTATAACGTAATACTATATAACGTTATACGTTATAACGTAATACTATATAACGTTATACGTTACATGGTGATGCTATATAACGTTATAACGTAATAGTATATAACGTTATACGTTATATGGTAATACTATATAACGTTATACGTCATAACGTAATACTATATAACGTTATACGTTACATGGTGATGCTATATAACGTTATAACGTAATAGTATATAACGTTATGCGTCATAACGTAATATTATATAACGTTATACGTCATAACGTAATACTATATAACGTTATACGTTATTACGTAATACTATATAACTTTATACGTTATAACGTAATACTATATAACGTTATACGTTATAACGTAATACTATATATCGTTAAGCGTTATAACGTAATAGTATATAACGTTATACGTTATACCGTAATACTATATAACGTTATACGTGATATAATAATACTATATAACGTTAAACGTTATAACGTAATACTATATAACGTAATACGTTATAACGTAATACTATATAACGTTATACGTTATAACGTAATACTATGTAACGTTATACGTTATACGTTATAACGTAATACTATATAACGTTATACGTTATAACGTAATACTATATAACGTTATACGTTACATGGTGATACTATATAACGTTATACGTTATAACGTAATACTATATAACGTTATACGTTATAACGCAATACTATATAACGTTATACGTTATATGGTAATTTTATATAACGTTATACGATACATGGTGATACTATATAACGTTATAACGTAATAGTATATAACGTTATACGTTATATGGTAATACTATATAACGTTATACGTCATAACGTAATACTATATAACGTTATACGTCGTAACGTAATACTATATAACGTTATACGTTATAACGTAATACTATATAACGTTATACGTTATAACGTAATACTATATAACGTTATACGTTATAACGTAATACTATGTAACGTTATACGTTATAACGTAATACTATATAACGTTATACGTTATACGTTATAACGTAATACTATATAACGTTACACGTTATAACGTAATACTATATAACGTTATACGTTACATGTTGATACTATATAACGTTATAACGTAATAGTATATAACGTTATACGTTATACCGTAATACTATAGAACGTTATACGTGATATGGTAATACTATACAACGTTATACGTTATAACGTAATACTATATAACGCTATACGTTATAACGTAATACTATATAACGTTATACGTTATAACGTAATACTATATAACGTTATACGTTATAACGTAATACTATATAACGTTATACGTTGTATGGTAATACTAAATAACGTTATACGTTATAACGTAATACTATATAACTTTATACGTTATACCGTAATACTATATAACGTTATACGTTATAACGTAATACTATATAACGTTATACGTTATAACGTAATACTATATAACGTTATACGTTATACGTTATAACGTAATTCTATATAACGTTATACGTTATAACGTATTACTATATAACGTTATACGTTACATGGTGATACTATATAACGTTATAACATAATAGTATATAACGTTATACGTTATACCGTAATACTATATAACGTTATACGTGATATGGTAATACTATATAACGTTAAACGTTATAACGTAATACTATATAACGTTATACGTTATAACGTAATACTATATAACGTTATGCGTCATAACGTAATAATATATAACGTTATACGTCATAACGTAATACTATATAACGTTATACGTTATTACGTAATACTATATAACGTTATACGTTATAACGTCATACTATATAACGTTATACGTTACAACGTAATACTATATAACGTTATACGTTACATGGTGACACTATATAACGTTATACGTTACATGGTGATACTATATAACGTTATACGTTACATGGTGATACTATATAACGTTATACGTTATAAGGTAATACTATATAATGTTATACGTTATAACGTAATACTATATAACGTTATACGTTATAACGTAATACTATATAACGTTATACGTTATATGGTGATACTATATAACGTTATAACGTAATAGTATATAACGTTATACGTTATATGGTAATACTATATAACGTTAAACGTCATAACGTAATTCTATATAACGTTATACGTTATAACGTAATACTATATAACGTTATACGTTATAACATAATAGTATATAACGTTATACGTTATAATGTAATACTATATAACGTTATACGTTATATGGTAATACTATATAACGTTATACGTTATAACGTAATACTATATAAAGTTATACGTTATAACGTAATACTATATAACGTTATACGTTATAACGTAATACTGTATAACGTTATACGTTATATGGTGATACTATATAACGTTATACGTTATAACGTAATACTGTATAACGTTATACGTTATATGGTGATACTATATAACGTTATAACGTAATAGTATATAACGTTATACGTTATATGGTAATACTATATAACGTTATACGGCATAACGTAATACTATATAACGTTATACGTCATAACGTAATACTATATAACGTTATACGTTATAACGTAATACTATATAACGTTATACGTAACAACGTAATACTATATAACGTTATACGTTACATGGTGATACTATATAACGTTATAACGTAATACTATATAACGTTATACGTTACAACGTAATACTATATAACGTTATACGTTATAACGTAATAGTATATAACGTTATACGTTATAACGTAATACTATATAACGTTATACGTTATATGTTAATACTATATAACGTTATAACGTAATACTATATAACGTTATACGTTATATGGTAATACTATATAACGTTATACGTCATAACGTAATGCTATATAACGTTATACGTGATATGGTAATACTATATAACGTTATAACGTAATACTATATAACGTTATACGATATAACGTAATACTATATAACGTTATACGTTATATGGTGATACTATATAACGTTATACCGTAATACTATATAACTTTATACGTGATATGGTAATACTATATAACGTTAAACGTTATAACGTAATACTATATAACGTTATAACGTATTACTATATAACGTTATAACGTAATACTATATAACGTTATACGTCATAACGTAATACTATATAACGTTATACGTTATATGGTAATACTATATAACGTTATACGTTATAACGTTATACTATATAACGTTATACGTTATAACGTAATACTATATAACGTTATACGTTACATGGTGATACTATATAACGTTATACGTTACATGGTGATACTATATAACGTTATACGTTACATGGTGATGCTATATAACGTTATAACGTAATAGTATATAACGTTATACGTTATACCGTAATACTACATAACGTTATACGTGATATGGTAATACTATATAACGTTAAACGTTATAACGTAATACTACATAACGTTACACGTTATAACGTAATACTATATAACGTTATGCGTCATAACGTAATACTATATAACGTTATACGTCATAACGTAATACTATATAACGTTATACGTTATAACGTAATACTATATAACGTTATACGTTATAACGTAATACTATATAACGTTATACGTTATAACGTAATACTATATAACGTTATACGTTATAACGTAATACTATATAACGTTATACGTTATAACGTTATACTATATAACGTTATACGCTACATGGTGATACTATATAACGTTATACGTTATAACG
Source organism: Bombus flavifrons (assembly GCF_040668555.2). Classification (NCBI taxonomy): domain Eukaryota; kingdom Metazoa; phylum Arthropoda; class Insecta; order Hymenoptera; family Apidae; genus Bombus; species Bombus flavifrons. The sequence continues at coordinate 58,605 of NW_027184857.1, read as the reverse complement.
TAATACTATATAATGTTATACGTTAGAACGTAATACTATATAACGTTATACGTTATACCGTAATACTATATAACGTTATACGTTATAACGTAATACTATATAACGTTATACGTTACAACGTAATACTATATAAAGTTATACGTTATACGTTATAACGTAATTCTATATAACGTTATACGTTATAACGTATTACTATATAACGCTATACGTTACATGGTGATACTATATAACGTTATAACGTAATAGTATATAACGTTATACGTTATACCGTAATACTATATAACGTTATACGTGATACGGTAATACTATATAACGTTAAACGTTATAACGTAATACTATATAACGTTATACGTTATAACGTAATACTATATAACGTTATGCGTCACAACGTAATACTATATAACGTTATAACGTAATAGTATATAACGTTATACGTTATATGGTAATACTATATAACGTTATACGTCATAACGTAATACTATATAACGTTATACGTTATAACGTAATACTATATAACGTTATACGTTATAACGTAATGGTATATAACGTTATACGTTATAACGTAATACTATATAACGTTATACGTTATATGGTAATACTATATAACGTTATACGTTATAACGTAATACTATATAAAGTTATACGTTATAACGTAATACTATATAACGTTATACGTTATAACGTAATACTGTATAACGTTATACGTTATATGGTGATACTATATAACGTTATAACGTAATAGTATATAACGTTATACGTTATATGGTAATACTATATAACGTTATACGTCATAACGTAATACTATATAACGTTATACGTCATAACGTAATACCATATAACGTTATACGTTATAACGTAATACTATATAACGTTACACGTTATAACGTAATACTATATAACGTTATACGTTATAACGTAATACTATATAACGTTATACGTTATAACGTAATACTATATAACGTTATACGTTATAACGTTATACTATATAACGTTATACGTTACATGGTGATACTATATAACGTTATAACATAATAGTATATAACGTTATACGTTATATGGTAATACTATATAACGTTATACGTCATAACGTAATACTATATAACGTTATACGTCATAACGTAATACTATATAACGTTATACGTCATAACGTAATACTATATAACGTTATACGTTACATGGTGATACTATATAACGTTATACGTTACATGGTGATACTATATAACGTTATACGTTACATGGTGGTACTATATAACGTTATACGTTACATGGTGATACTATATAACGTTATACGTTACATGGTGATACTATATAACGTTATACGTTATAACGTAATACTATATATTGTTATACGTTATAACGTAATACTATATAACGTTATACGTTATACCGTAGTACTATATAACGTTATACGTTATAACGTAATACTATATAACGTTACACGTTATAACGTAATACTATATAACGTTATACGTTACATGGTGATACTATATAACGTTATACGTTACATGGTGATACTATATAACGTTATACGTTACATGGTGATACTATATAACGTTATACGTTATAACGTAATACTATATAATGTTATACGTTATAACGTAATACTATATAACGTTATACGTTATACCGTAGTACTATATAACGTTATACGATATAACGTAATACTATATAACGTTATACGTTATAACGTAATACCATATAATGTTATACGTTATAACGTAATACTATATAACGTTATACGTTATAACGTAATACTATATAACGTTATGCGTCACAACGTAATACTATATAACGTTATAACGTAATAGTATATAACGTTATACGTTATATGGTAATACTATATAACGTTATACGTTATAACGTATTACTATATAACGTTATACGTTACATGGTGATACTATATAACGTTATAACGTAATAGTATATAACGTTATACGTTATACCGTAATACTATATAACGCTATACGTTATAACGTAATACTATATAACGTTATCCGTTATAACGTAATACTATGTAACGTTATCCGTTATAACGTAATACTATGTAACGCTATACGTTATAACGTAATACTATATAACGTTATACGATATAACGTAATACTATATAACGTTATACGTTATAACGTAATACCATATAATGTTATACGTTATAACGTAATACTATATAACGTTATACGTTATAACGTAATACTATATAACGCTATAACGTAATACTATATAACGTTATACGTTATATGGTAATACTAAATAACGTTATACGTTATAACGTAATACTATATAACGTTATGCGTTATACGTTATAACGTAATACTATATAACGTTATACGTTATAACGTAATACTATATAAAGTTATACGTTATAACGTAATACTATATAACGTTATACGTTATAACGTAATACTGTATAACGTTATACGTTATATGGTGATACTATATAACGTTATAACGTAATAGTATATAACGTTATACGTTATATGGTAATACTATATAACGTTATACGTCATAACGTAATACTATATAACGTTATACGTCATAACGTAATACCATATAACGTTATACGTTATAACGTAATACTATATAACGTTATACGTTATAACGTAATACTATATAACGTTATACGTTATATGGTAATACTATATAACGTTATACGTCATAACGTAATACTATATAACGTTATACGTTATAACGTAATACTATATAACGTTATACGTTATAACGTAATGGTATATAACGTTATACGTTATAACGTAATACTATATAACGTTATACGTTATATGGTAATACTATATAACGTTATACGTTATAACGTAATACTATATAAAGTTATACGTTATAACGTAATACTATATAACGTTATACGTTATAACGTAATACTGTATAACGTTATACGTTATATGGTGATACTATATAACGTTATAACGTAATAGTATATAACGTTATACGTTATATGGTAATACTATATAACGTTATACGTCATAACGTAATACTATATAACGTTATACGTCATAACGTAATACCATATAACGTTATACGTTATAACGTAATACTATATAACGTTACACGTTATAACGTAATACTATATAACGTTATACGTTATAACGTAATACTATATAACGTTATACGTTATAACGTAATACTATATAACGTTATACGTTATAACGTTATACTATATAACGTTATACGTTACATGGTGATACTATATAACGTTATAACATAATAGTATATAACGTTATACGTTATATGGTAATACTATATAACGTTATACGTCATAACGTAATACTATATAACGTTATACGTCATAACGTAATACTATATAACGTTATACGTCATAACGTAATACTATATAACGTTATACGTTACATGGTGATACTATATAACGTTATACGTTACATGGTGATACTATATAACGTTATACGTTACATGGTGGTACTATATAACGTTATACGTTATAACGTAATACTATATAATGTTATACGTTATAACGTAATACTATATAACGTTATACGTTATACCGTAGTACTATATAACGTTATACGTTATAACGTATTACTATATAACGTTATACGTTACATGGTGATACTATATAACGTTATAACGTAATAGTATATAACGTTATACGTTATACCGTAATACTATATAACGCTATACGTTATAACGTAATACTATATAACGTTATCCGTTATAACGTAATACTATGTAACGTTATCCGTTATAACGTAATACTATATAACGTTATACGTTATAACGTAATACTATATAACGTTATGCGTCACAACGTAATACTATATAACGTTATAACGTAATAGTATATAACGTTATACGTTATATGGTAATACTATATAACGTTATACGTCATAACGTAATACTATATAACGTTATACGTTATAACGTAATACTATATAACGTTATACGTTATAACGTAATAGTATATAACGTTATACGTTATAACGTAATACTATATAACGTTATACGTTATATGGTAATACTATATAACGTTATACGTTATAACGTAATACTATATAAAGTTATACGTTATAACGTAATACTATATAACGTTATACGTTATAACGTAATACTGTATAACGTTATACGTTATATGGTGATACTATATAACGTTATAACGTAATAGTATATAACGTTATACGTTATATGGTAATACTATATAACGTTATACGTCATAACGTAATACTATATAACGTTATACGTCATAACGTAATACCATATAACGTTATACGTTATAACGTAATACTATATAACGTTACACGTTATAACGTAATACTATATAACGTTATACGTTACATGGTGATACTATATAACGTTATACGTTACATGGTGATACTATATAACGTTATACGTTACATGGTGATACTATATAACGTTATACGTTATAACGTAATACTATATAATGTTATACGTTATAACGTAATACTATATAACGTTATACGTTATACCGTAGTACTATATAACGTTATACGATATAACGTAATACTATATAACGTTATACGTTATAACGTAATACCATATAATGTTATACGTTATAACGTAATACTATATAACGTTATACGTTATAACGTAATACTATATAACGTTATGCGTCACAACGTAATACTATATAACGTTATAACGTAATAGTATATAACGTTATACGTTATATGGTAATACTATATAACGTTATACGTTATAACGTATTACTATATAACGTTATACGTTACATGGTGATACTATATAACGTTATAACGTAATAGTATATAACGTTATACGTTATACCGTAATACTATATAACGCTATACGTTATAACGTAATACTATATAACGTTATCCGTTATAACGTAATACTATGTAACGTTATCCGTTATAACGTAATACTATGTAACGCTATACGTTATAACGTAATACTATATAACGTTATACGATATAACGTAATACTATATAACGTTATACGTTATAACGTAATACTATATAACGTTATGCGTTATACGTTATAACGTAATACTATATAACGTTATACGTTATAACGTAATACTATATAAAGTTATACGTTATAACGTAATACTATATAACGTTATACGTTATAACGTAATACTGTATAACGTTATACGTTATATGGTGATACTATATAACGTTATAACGTAATAGTATATAACGTTATACGTTATATGGTAATACTATATAACGTTATACGTCATAACGTAATACTATATAACGTTATACGTCATAACGTAATACCATATAACGTTATACGTTATAACGTAATACTATATAACGTTATACGTTATAACGTAATACTATATAACGTTATAAGTTATAACGTAATACTATATAACGTTATACGTTATAACGTTATACTATATAACGTTATACGTTATAACGTAATACTATATAACGTTATACCTTATATGGTAATACTATATAACGTTATACGTCATAACGTAATACTATATAACGTTATACGTTATAACGTAATACTATATAACGCTATAACGTAATACTATATAACGTTATACGTTATATGGTAATACTAAATAACGTTATACGTTATAACGTAATACTATATAACGTTATACGTTATAACGTAATACTATATAACGTTATGCGTTATACGTTATAACGTAATACTATATAACGTTATACGTTATAACGTAATACTATATAAAGTTATACGTTATAACGTAATACTATATAACGTTATACGTTATAACGTAATACTGTATAACGTTATACGTTATATGGTGATACTATATAACGTTATAACGTAATAGTATATAACGTTATACGTTATATGGTAATACTATATAACGTTATACGTCATAACGTAATACTATATAACGTTATACGTCATAACGTAATACCATATAACGTTATACGTTATAACGTAATACTATATAACGTTATACGTTATAACGTAATACTATATAACGTTATAAGTTATAACGTAATACTATATAACGTTATACGTTATAACGTTATACTATATAACGTTATACGTTATAACGTAATACTATATAACGTTATACCTTATATGGTAATACTATATAACGTTATACGTCATAACGTAATACTATATAACGTTATACGTTATAACGTTATACTATATAACGTTATACGTTATAACGTAATAGTATATAACGTTATACGTTATAACGTAATACTATATAACGTTATACGTTATATGGTAATACTATATAACGTTATACGTTATAACGTAATACTATATAAAGTTATACGTTATAACGTAATACTATATAACGTTATACGTTATAACGTAATACTGTATAACGTTATACGTTATATGGTGATACTATATAACGTTATAACGTAATAGTATATAACGTTATACGTTATATGGTAATACTATATAACGTTATACGTCATAACGTAATACTATATAACGTTATACGTCATAACGTAATAGTATATAACGTTATACGTTATAACGTAATACTATATAACGTTATACGTTATATGGTAATACTATATAACGTTATACGTTATAACGTAATACTATATAAAGTTATACGTTATAACGTAATACTATATAACGTTATACGTTATAACGTAATACTGTATAACGTTATACGTTATATGGTGATACTATATAACGTTATAACGTAACAGTATATAACGTTATACGTTATATGGTAATACTATATAACGTTATACGTCATAACGTAATACTATATAACGTTATACGTCATAACGTAATACCATATAACGTTATACGTTATAACGTAATACTATATAAGGTTACACGTTATAACGTAATACTATATAACGTTATACGTTATAACGTAATACTATATAACGTTATACGTTATAACGTAATACTATATAACGTTATACGTTATAACGTAATAGTATATAACGTTATACGTTATAACGTAATACTATATAACGTTATACGTTATATGGTAATACTATATAACGTTATACGTCATAACGTAATACTATATAACGTTATACGTTATAACGTAATACTATATAACGTTATACGTTATAACGTAATAGTATATAACGTTATACGTTATAACGTAATACTATATAACGTTATACGTTATATGGTAATACTATATAACGTTATACGTTATAACGTAATACTATATAAAGTTATACGTTATAACGTAATACTATATAACGTTACACGTTATAACGTAATACTGTATAACGTTATACGTTATATGGTGATACTATATAACGTTATAACGTAATAGTATATAACGTTATACGTTATATGGTAATACTATATAACGTTATACGTCATAACGTAATACTATATAACGTTATACGTCATAACGTAATACTATATAACGTTATACGTCATAACGTAATACTATATAACGTTATACGTTACATGGTGATACTATATAACGTTATACGTTACATGGTGATACTATATAACGTTATACGTTACATGGTGATACTATATAACGTTATACGTTATAACGTAATACTATATATTGTTATACGTTATAACGTAATACTATATAACGTTATACGTTATACCGTAGTACTATATAACGTTATACGTCATAACGTAATACTATATAACGTTATACGTCATAACGTAATAGTATATAACGTTATACGTTATAACGTAATACTATATAACGTTATACGTTATATGGTAATACTATATAACGTTATACGTTATAACGTAATACTATATAAAGTTATACGTTATAACGTAATACTATATAACGTTATACGTTATAACGTAATACTGTATAACGTTATACGTTATATGGTGATACTATATAACGTTATAACGTAATAGTATATAACGTTATACGTTATATGGTAATACTATATAACGTTATACGTCATAACGTAATACTATATAACGTTATACGTCATAACGTAATAGTATATAACGTTATACGTTATAACGTAATACTATATAACGTTATACGTTATATGGTAATACTATATAACGTTATACGTTATAACGTAATACTATATAAAGTTATACGTTATAACGTAATACTATATAACGTTATACGTTATAACGTAATACTGTATAACGTTATACGTTATATGGTGATACTATATAACGTTATAACGTAACAGTATATAACGTTATACGTTATATGGTAATACTATATAACGTTATACGTCATAACGTAATACTATATAACGTTATACGTTATAACGTAATACTATATAACGTTATACGTTATAACGTAATAGTATATAACGTTATACGTTATAACGTAATACTATATAACGTTATACGTTATATGGTAATACTATATAACGTTATACGTTATAACGTAATACTATATAAAGTTATACGTTATAACGTAATACTATATAACGTTATACGTTATAACGTAATACTATATAACGTTATACGTTATAACGTAATAGTATATAACGTTATACGTTATAACGTAATACTATATAACGTTATACGTTATATGGTAATACTATATAACGTTATACGTCATAACGTAATACTATATAACGTTATACGTTATAACGTAATACTATATAACGTTATACGTTATAACGTAATAGTATATAACGTTATACGTTATAACGTAATACTATATAACGTTATACGTTATATGGTAATACTATATAACGTTATACGTTATAACGTAATACTATATAAAGTTATACGTTATAACGTAATACTATATAACGTTACACGTTATAACGTAATACTGTATAACGTTATACGTTATATGGTGATACTATGTAACGTTATAACGTAATAGTATATAACGTTATACGTTATATGGTAATACTATATAACGTTATACGTCATAACGTAATACTATATAACGTTATACGTCATAACGTAATACTATATAACGTTATACGTCATAACGTAATACTATATAACGTTATACGTTACATGGTGATACTATATAACGTTATACGTTACATGGTGATACTATATAACGTTATACGTTACATGGTGATACTATATAACGTTATACGTTATAACGTAATACTATATATTGTTATACGTTATAACGTAATACTATATAACGTTATACGTTATACCGTAGTACTATATAACGTTATACGTCATAACGTAATACTATATAACGTTATACGTCATAAGGTAATAGTATATAACGTTATACGTTATAACGTAATACTATATAACGTTATACGTTATATGGTAATACTATATAACGTTATACGTTATAACGTAATACTATATAAAGTTATACGTTATAACGTAATACTATATAACGTTATACGTTATAACGTAATACTGTATAACGTTATACGTTATATGGTGATACTATATAACGTTATAACGTAACAGTATATAACGTTATACGTTATATGGTAATACTATATAACGTTATACGTCATAACGTAATACTATATAACGTTATACGTCATAACGTAATACCATATAACGTTATACGTTATAACGTAATACTATATAAGGTTACACGTTATAACGTAATACTATGTAACGTTATACGTTATAACGTAATACTATATAACGTTATACGATATAACGTAATACTATATAACGTTATACGTTATAACGTAATACCATATAATGTTATACGTTATAACGTAACACTATATAACGTTATACGTTATAACGTAGTACTATATAACGCTATTACGTAATACTATATAACGTTATACGTTATATGGTAATACTAAATAACGTTATACGTTATAACGTAATACTATATAACGTTATACGTTATAACGTAATACTATATAACGTTATACGTTATACGTTATAACGTAATACTATATAACGTTATACGTTACATGGTGATACTATATAACGTTATAACGTAATAGTATATAACGATATACGTTATACCGTAATTCTATATAACGTTATACGTGATATGGTAATACTATATAACGTTAAACGTTATAACGTAATACTATATAACGTTATAACGTAATACTATATAACGTTATACGTCATAACGTAATACTATATAACGTTATACGTTATAACGTAATACTATATAACGTTATACGTTATAACGTTATGCTACATAACGTTATACGTTATATGGTAATACTAAATAACGTTATACGTTATAACGTAATATTATATAACGTTATACGTTATAACGTAATACTATATAACGTTATACGTTATAACGTAATACTATATAACGTTATACGTTATAACGTAATACTATATAACCTTATACGTTAAAACGTAACACTATATAACGTCATACGTTATAACGTAATACTATATAACGTTATACGTTATATGGTGATACTATATAACGTTATAACGTAATACTATATAACGTGATACGTTATATGGTAATACTATATAACGTTATACGTCATAACGTAATACTATATAACGTTACACGTTATAACGTAATACTATATAACGTTATACGTTATATGGTAATACTATATAACGTTATACGTTATACCGTAATACTATATAACGTTATACGTTATAACGTAATACTATATAACGTTATACGTTATAACGTAATACTATATAACGTTATACGTTATACGTTATAACGTAATTCTATGTAACGTTATACGTTATAACGTATTACTATATAACGTTATACGTTACATGGTGATACTATATAACGTTATAACGTAATAGTATATAACGTTATACGTTATACCGTAATACTATATAACGTTATACGTGATATGGTAATACTATATAACGTTAAACGTTATAACGTAATACTATATAACGTTATACGTTATAACGTAATACTATATAACGTTATGCGTCATAACGTTATACTATATAACGTTATACGTCATAACGTAGTACTATATAACGTTATACGTTATTACGTAATACTATATAACGTTATACGTTATAACGTCGTACTATATAACGTTATACGTTATAACGTAATACTGTATAACGTTATACGTTACATGGTGATACTATATAACGTTATACGTTACATGGTGATACTATATAACGTTATACGTTACATGGTGATACTATATAACGTTATAACGTAATACTATATAACGTTATACGTTATATGGTAATACTATATAACGTTATACGTCATAACGTAGTACTATATAACGTTATACGTTATAACGTAATACTATATAACGTTATGCGTCATAACGTAATACTATATAACGTTATACGTCATAACGTAGTACTATATAACGTTATACGTTATTACGTAATACTATATAACGTTATACGTCATAACGTAGTACTATATAACGTTATACGTCATAACGTAGTACTATATAACGTTATACGTTATTACGTAATACTATATAACGTTATACGTTATAACGTAATACTATATAACGTTATACGTTATAACGTAATACTATATAACGTTATACGTTATAACGTAATACTATATAACGTTATACGTTATACGTTATAACGTAATACTATATAACGTTATACGTTATAACGTAATACTATATAACGTTATACGTTACATGGTGATACTATATAACGTTATAACGTAATAGTATATAACGTTATACGTAGTACCGTAATACTATATAACGTTATACGTGATATGGTAATACTATATAACGTTAAACGTTATAACGTAATACTATATAACGTTATAACGTAATACTATATAACGTTATAACGTAATACTATATAACGTTATACGTCATAACGTAATACTATATAACGTTATACGTTATAACGTAATACTATATAACGTTATACGTTATAACGTAATACTACATAACGTTATACGTTATATGGTAATACTAAATAACGTTATACGTTATAACGTAATATTATATAACGTTATACGTTTATAACGTAATACTATATAACGTTATACGTTATAACGTAATACTATATAACGTTATACGTTATAACGTAATACTATATAACGTTATACGTTAAAACGTAACACTATATAACGTCATACGTTATAACGTAATACTATATAACGTTATACGTTATATGGTGATACTATATAACCTTATAACGTAATACAATATAACGTGATACGTTATATGGTAATACTATATAACGTTATACGTCATAACGTAATACTATATAACGTTACACGTTATAACGTAATACTATATAACGTTATACGTTATATGGTAATACTATATAACGTTATACGTTATATGAAAATACTATATAACGTTATACGTTATAACGTTATACTATATAACGTTATACGTTATAACGTAATACTATATAACGTTATACGTTACATGGTGATACTATATAACGTTATACGTTACATGGTGATACTATATAACGTTATACGTTACATGGTGATACTATATAACGTTATACGTTACATGGTGATACTATATAACGTTATAACGTAATAGTATATAACGTTATACGTTATACCGTAATACTATATAACGTTATACGTGATATGGTAATACTATATAACGTTAAACGTTATAACGTAATACTATATAACGTTACACGTTATAACGTAATACTATATAACGTTATGCGTCATAACGTAATACTATATATCGTTATACGTTATACCGTAATACTATATAACGTTATACGTTATAACGTAATACTATATAACGTTATACGTTACAACGTAATACTATATAACGTTATACGTTATACGTTATAACGTAATTCTATATAACGTTATACGTTATAACGTATTACTATATAACGTTATACGTTACATGGTGATACTATATAACGTTATAACGTAATAGTATATAATGTTATACGTTATACCGTAATACTATATAACGTTATACGTGATACGGTAATACTATATAACGTTAAACGTTATAACGTAATACTATATAACGTTATACGTTATAACGTAATACTATATAACGTTATGCGTCACAACGTAATACTATATAACGTTATAACGTAATAGTATATAACGTTATACGTTATATGGTAATACTATATAACGTTATACGTCATAACGTAATACTATATAACGTTATACGTCATAACGTAATACTATATAACGTTATACGTTATAACGTAATACTATATAACGTTATACGTTATAACGTAATACTATATAACGTTATACGTTATAACGTAATACTATATAACGTTATACGTTATAACGTAATACTATATAACGTTATACGTTATAACGTTATACTATATAACGTTATACGTTACATGGTGATACTATATAACGTTATACGTTATAACGTAATACTATATAACGTTATACGTTATACCGTAGTACTATATAACGTTATACGTTATAACGTATTACTTTATAACGTTATACGTTACATGGTGATACTATATAACGTTATAACGTAATAGTATATAACGTTATACGTTATACCTTAATACTATATAACGTTATACGTCATAACGTAATACCATATAACGTTATACGTTATAACGTAATACTATATAACGTTACACGTTATAACGTAATACTATATAACGTTAAACGTTATAACGTAATACTATATAACGTTATACGTTATAACGTTATACTATATAACGTTATACGTTACATGGTGATACTATATAACGTTATAACGTAATAGTATATAACGTTATACGTTATATGGTAATACTATATAAAGTTATACGTCATAACGTAATACTATATAACGTTATACGTCATAACGTAATACTATATAACGTTATACGTTACATGGTGATACTATATAACGTTATACGTTACATGGTGATACTATATAACGTTATACGTTACATGGTGATACTATATAACGTTATACGTTACATGGTGATACTATATAACGTTATACGTTAAAACGTAATACTATATAATGTTATACGTTATAACGTAATACTATATAACGTTATACGTTATAACGTAATACTATATAACGTTATACGTTATAACGTAATAGTATATAACGTTATACGTTATAACGTAATACTATATAACGTTATACGTTATATGGTAATACTATATAACGTTATACGTCATAACGTAATACTATATAACGTTATACGTTATAACGTAATACTATATAACGTTATACGTTATAACGTAATAGTATATAACGTTATACGTTATAACGTAATACTATATAACGTTATACGTTATATGGTAATACTATATAACGTTATACGTTATAACGTAATACTATATAAAGTTATACGTTATAACGTAATACTATATAACGTTACACGTTATAACGTAATACTGTATAACGTTATACGTTATAACGTAATACTATATAACGTTATACGTTATAACGTAATACTATATAACGTTATACGTTATAACGTTATACTATATAACGTTATACGTTACATGGTGATACTATATAACGTTATACGTTATAACGTATTACTTTATAACGTTATACGTTACATGGTGATACTATATAACGTTATAACGTAATAGTATATAACGTTATACGTTATACCTTAATACTATATAACGTTATACGTCATAACGTAATACTATATAACGTTATACGTTATAACGTAATACTATATAACGTTATACGTTATAACGTTATACTACATAACGTTATACGTTATATGGTAATACTAAATAACGTTATACGTTATAACGTAATATTATATAACGTTATACGTTATAACGTAATACTATATAACGTTATACGTTATAACGTAATACTATATAACGTTATACGTTATATGGTAATACTATATAACGTTATACGTTATATGAAAATACTATATAACGTTATACGTTATAACGTTATACTATATAACGTTATACGTTATAACGTAATACTATATAACGTTATACGTTACATGGTGATACTATATAACGTTATACGTTACATGGTGATACTATATAACGTTATACGTTACATGGTGATACTATATAACGTTATACGTTACATGGTGATACTATATAACGTTATAACGTAATAGTATATAACGTTATACGTTATACCGTAATACTATATAACGTTATACGTGATATGGTAATACTATATAACGTTAAACGTTATAACGTAATACTATATAACGTTACACGTTATAACGTAATACTATATAACGTTATGCGTCATAACGTAATACTATATATCGTTATACGTTATACCGTAATACTATATAACGTTATACGTTATAACGTAATACTATATAACGTTATACGTTACAACGTAATACTATATAACGTTATACGTTATACGTTATAACGTAATTCTATATAACGTTATACGTTATAACGTATTACTATATAACGTTATACGTTACATGGTGATACTATATAACGTTATAACGTAATAGTATATAATGTTATACGTTATACCGTAATACTATATAACGTTATACGTGATACGGTAATACTATATAACGTTAAACGTTATAACGTAATACTATATAACGTTATACGTTATAACGTAATACTATATAACGTTATGCGTCACAACGTAATACTATATAACGTTATAACGTAATAGTATATAACGTTATACGTTATATGGTAATACTATATAACGTTATACGTCATAACGTAATACTATATAACGTTATACGTCATAACGTAATACTATATAACGTTATACGTTATAACGTAATACTATATAACGTTATACGTTATAACGTTATACTATATAACGTTATACGTTACATGGTGATACTATATAACGTTATACGTTATAACGTAATACTATATAACGTTATACGTTATACCGTAGTACTATATAACGTTATACGTTATAACGTATTACTTTATAACGTTATACGTTACATGGTGATACTATATAACGTTATAACGTAATAGTATATAACGTTATACGTTATACCTTAATACTATATAACGTTATACGTCATAACGTAATACCATATAACGTTATACGTTATAACGTAATACTATATAACGTTACACGTTATAACGTAATACTATATAACGTTAAACGTTATAACGTAATACTATATAACGTTATACGTTATAACGTTATACTATATAACGTTATACGTTACATGGTGATACTATATAACGTTATAACGTAATAGTATATAACGTTATACGTTATATGGTAATACTATATAAAGTTATACGTCATAACGTAATACTATATAACGTTATACGTCATAACGTAATACTATATAACGTTATACGTTACATGGTGATACTATATAACGTTATACGTTACATGGTGATACTATATAACGTTATACGTTACATGGTGATACTATATAACGTTATACGTTACATGGTGATACTATATAACGTTATACGTTAAAACGTAATACTATATAATGTTATACGTTATAACGTAATACTATATAACGTTATACGTTATAACGTAATACTATATAACGTTATACGTTATAACGTAATACTATATAACGTTATACGTTATAACGTAATACTATATAACGTTATACGTTATAACGTTATACTATATAACGTTATACGTTACATGGTGATACTATATAACGTTATACGTTATAACGTAATACTATATAACGTTATACGTTATACCGTAGTACTATATAACGTTATACGTTATAACGTATTACTTTATAACGTTATACGTTACATGGTGATACTATATAACGTTATAACGTAATAGTATATAACGTTATACGTTATACCTTAATACTATATAACGTTATACGTCATAACGTAATACCATATAACGTTATACGTTATAACGTAATACTATATAACGTTACACGTTATAACGTAATACTATATAACGTTAAACGTTATAACGTAATACTATATAACGTTATACGTTATAACGTTATACTATATAACGTTATACGTTACATGGTGATACTATATAACGTTATAACGTAATAGTATATAACGTTATACGTTATATGGTAATACTATATAAAGTTATACGTCATAACGTAATACTATATAACGTTATACGTCATAACGTAATACTATATAACGTTATACGTTACATGGTGATACTATATAACGTTATACGTTACATGGTGATACTATATAACGTTATACGTTACATGGTGATACTATATAACGTTATACGTTACATGGTGATACTATATAACGTTATACGTTAAAACGTAATACTATATAATGTTATACGTTATAACGTAATACTATATAACGTTATACGTTATAACGTAATACTATATAACGTTATACGTTATAACGTAATAGTATATAACGTTATACGTTATAACGTAATACTATATAACGTTATACGTTATATGGTAATACTATATAACGTTATACGTCATAACGTAATACTATATAACGTTATACGTTATAACGTAATACTATATAACGTTATACGTTATAACGTAATAGTATATAACGTTATACGTTATAACGTAATACTATATAACGTTATACGTTATATGGTAATACTATATAACGTTATACGTTATAACGTAATACTATATAAAGTTATACGTTATAACGTAATACTATATAACGTTACACGTTATAACGTAATACTGTATAACGTTATACGTTATAACGTAATACTATATAACGTTATACGTTATAACGTAATACTATATAACGTTATACGTTATAACGTTATACTATATAACGTTATACGTTACATGGTGATACTATATAACGTTATACGTTATAACGTATTACTTTATAACGTTATACGTTACATGGTGATACTATATAACGTTATAACGTAATAGTATATAACGTTATACGTTATACCTTAATACTATATAACGTTATACGTCATAACGTAATACTATATAACGTTATACGTTATAACGTAATACTATATAACGTTATACGTTATAACGTTATACTACATAACGTTATACGTTATATGGTAATACTAAATAACGTTATACGTTATAACGTAATATTATATAACGTTATACGTTATAACGTAATACTATATAACGTTATACGTTATAACGTAATACTATATAACGTTATACGTTATATGGTAATACTATATAACGTTATACGTTATATGAAAATACTATATAACGTTATACGTTATAACGTTATACTATATAACGTTATACGTTATAACGTAATACTATATAACGTTATACGTTACATGGTGATACTATATAACGTTATACGTTACATGGTGATACTATATAACGTTATACGTTAAATGGTGATACTATATAACGTTATACGTTACATGGTGATACTATATAACGTTATAACGTAATAGTATATAACGTTATACGTTATACCGTAATACTATATAACGTTATACGTGATATGGTAATACTATATAACGTTAAACGTTATAACGTAATACTATATAACGTTACACGTTATAACGTAATACTATATAACGTTATGCGTCATAACGTAATACTATATATCGTTATACGTTATACCGTAATACTATATAACGTTATACGTTATAACGTAATACTATATAACGTTATACGTTACAACGTAATACTATATAACGTTATACGTTATACGTTATAACGTAATTCTATATAACGTTATACGTTATAACGTATTACTATATAACGTTATACGTTACATGGTGATACTATATAACGTTATAACGTAATAGTATATAATGTTATACGTTATACCGTAATACTATATAACGTTATACGTGATACGGTAATACTATATAACGTTAAACGTTATAACGTAATACTATATAACGTTATACGTTATAACGTAATACTATATAACGTTATGCGTCACAACGTAATACTATATAACGTTATAACGTAATAGTATATAACGTTATACGTTATATGGTAATACTATATAACGTTATACGTCATAACGTAATACTATATAACGTTATACGTCATAACGTAATACTATATAACGTTATACGTTATAACGTAATACTATATAACGTTATACGTTATAACGTTATACTATATAACGTTATACGTTACATGGTGATACTATATAACGTTATACGTTATAACGTAATACTATATAACGTTATACGTTATACCGTAGTACTATATAACGTTATACGTTATAACGTATTACTTTATAACGTTATACGTTACATGGTGATACTATATAACGTTATAACGTAATAGTATATAACGTTATACGTTATACCTTAATACTATATAACGTTATACGTCATAACGTAATACCATATAACGTTATACGTTATAACGTAATACTATATAACGTTACACGTTATAACGTAATACTATATAACGTTAAACGTTATAACGTAATACTATATAACGTTATACGTTATAACGTTATACTATATAACGTTATACGTTACATGGTGATACTATATAACGTTATAACGTAATAGTATATAACGTTATACGTTATATGGTAATACTATATAAAGTTATACGTCATAACGTAATACTATATAACGTTATACGTCATAACGTAATACTATATAACGTTATACGTTACATGGTGATACTATATAACGTTATACGTTACATGGTGATACTATATAACGTTATACGTTACATGGTGATACTATATAACGTTATACGTTACATGGTGATACTATATAACGTTATACGTTAAAACGTAATACTATATAATGTTATACGTTATAACGTAATACTATATAACGTTATACGTTATAACGTAATACTATATAACGTTATACGTTATAACGTAATAGTATATAACGTTATACGTTATAACGTAATACTATATAACGTTATACGTTATATGGTAATACTATATAACGTTATACGTCATAACGTAATACTATATAACGTTATACGTTATAACGTAATACTATATAACGTTATACGTTATAACGTAATAGTATATAACGTTATACGTTATAACGTAATACTATATAACGTTATACGTTATATGGTAATACTATATAACGTTATACGTTATAACGTAATACTATATAAAGTTATACGTTATAACGTAATACTATATAACGTTACACGTTATAACGTAATACTGTATAACGTTATACGTTATATGGTGATACTATATAACGTTATAACGTAATAGTATATAACGTTATACGTTATATGGTAATACTATATAACGTTATACGTCATAACGTAATACTATATAACGTTATACGTCATAACGTAATACTATATAACGTTATACGTCATAACGTAATACTATATAACGTTATACGTTACATGGTGATACTATATAACGTTATACGTTACATGGTGATACTATATAACGTTATACGTTACATGGTGATACTATATAACGTTATACGTTATAACGTAATACTATATATTGTTATACGTTATAACGTAATACTATATAACGTTATACGTTATACCGTAGTACTATATAACGTTATACGTTATAACGTATTACTATATAACGTTATACGTTACATGGTGATACTATATAACGTTATAACGTAATAGTATATAACGTTATACGTTATACCGTAATACTATATAACGCTATACGTTATAACGTAATACTATAATATATAACGATATCCGTTATAACGTAATACTATGTAACGTTATCCGTTATAACGTAATACTATGTAACGTTATACGTTATAACGTAATACTATATAACGTTATACGATATAACGTAATACTATATAACGTTATACGTTATAACGTAATACCATATAATGTTATACGTTATAACGTAATACTATATAACGTTATACGTTATAACGTAGTACTATATAACGCTATTACGTAATACTATATAACGTTATACGTTATATGGTAATACTAAATAACGTTATACGTTATAACGTAATACTATATAACGTTATACGTTATAACGTAATACTATATAACGTTATACGTTATACGTTATAACGTAATACTATATAACGTTATACGTTACATGGTGATACTATATAACGTTATAACGTAATAGTATATAACGTTATACGTTATACCGTAATTCTATATAACGTTATACGTTATATGGTAATACTATATAACGTTAAACGTTATAACGTAATACTATATAACGTTATAACGTAATACTATATAACGTTATACGTCATAACGTAATACTATATAACGTTATACGTTATAACGTAATACTATATAACGTTATACGTTATAACGTTATACTACATAACGTTATACGTTATATGGTAATACTAAATAACGTTATACGTTATAACGTAATATTATATAACGTTATACGTTATAACGTAATACTATATAACGTTATACGTTATAACGTAATACTATATAACGTTATACGTTATAACGTAATACTATATAACCTTATACGTTAAAACGTAACACTATATAACGTCATACGTTATAACGTAATACTATATAACGTTATACGTTATATGGTGATACTATATAACGTTATAACGTAATACTATATAACGTGATACGTTATATGGTAATACTATATAACGTTATACGTCATAACGTAATACTATATAACGTTACACGTTATAACGTAATACTATATAACGTTATACGTTATATGGTAATACTATATAACGTTATACGTTATACCGTAATACTATATAACGTTATACGTTATAACGTAATACTATATAACGTTATACGTTATAACGTAATACTATATAACGTTATACGTTATACGTTATAACGTAATAGTATATAACGTTATACGTTATACCGTAATACTATATAACGTTATACGTGATATGGTAATACTATATAACGTTAAACGTTATAACGTAATACTATATAACGTTATACGTTATAACGTAATACTATATAACGTTATGCGTCATAACGTAATACTATATAACGTTATACGTCATAACGTAGTACTATATAACGTTATACGTTATTACGTAATACTATATAACGTTATACGTTATAACGTCGTACTATATAACGTTATACGTTATAACGTAATACTATATAACGTTATACGTTACATGGTGATACTATATAACGTTATACGTTACATGGTGATACTATATAACGTTATACGTTACATGGTGATACTATATAACGTTATAACGTAATACTATATAACGTTATACGTTATATGGTAATACTATATAACGTTATACGTCATAACGTAGTACTATATAACGTTATACGTTATAACGTAATACTATATAACGTTATGCGTCATAACGTAATACTATATAACGTTATACGTCATAACGTAGTACTATATAACGTTATACGTTATTACGTAATACTATATAACGTTATACGTCATAACGTAGTACTATATAACGTTATACGTCATAACGTAGTACTATATAACGTTATACGTTATTACGTAATACTATATAACGTTATACGTTATAACGTAATACTATATAACGTTATACGTTATAACGTAATACTATATAACGTTATACGTTATAACGTAATACTATATAACGTTATACGTTATACGTTATAACGTAATACTATATAACGTTATACGTTATACGTTATAACGTAATACTATATAACGTTATACGTTATAACGTAATACTATATAACGTTATACGTTATAACGTAATACTATATAACGTTATACGTTATAACGTAATACTATATAACGTTATACGTTACATGGTGATACTATATAACGTTATAACGTAATAGTATATAACGTTATACGTTATACCGTAATACTATATAACGTTATACGTGATATGGTAATACTATATAACGTTAAACGTTATAACGTAATACTATATAACGTTATAACGTAATACTATATAACGTTATAACGTAATACTATATAACGTTATACGTCATAACGTAATACTATATAACGTTATACGTTATAACGTAATACTATATAACGTTATACGTTATAACGTAATACTACATAACGTTATACGTTATATGGTAATACTAAATAACGTTATACGTTATAACGTAATATTATATAACGTTATACGTTATAACGTAATACTATATAACGTTATACGTTATAACGTAATACTATATAACGTTATACGTTATAACGTAATACTATATAACGTTATACGTTAAAACGTAACACTACATAACGTCATACGTTATAACGTAATACTATATAACGTTATACGTTATATGGTGATACTATATAACCTTATAACGTAATACAATATAACGTGATACGTTATATGGTAATACTATATAACGTTATACGTCATAACGTAATACTATATAACGTTACACGTTATAACGTAATACTATATAACGTTATACGTTATATGGTAATACTATATAACGTTATACGTTATATGAAAATACTATATAACGTTATACGTTATAACGTTATACTATATAACGTTATACGTTATAACGTAATACTATATAACGTTATACGTTACATGGTGATACTATATAACGTTATACGTTACATGGTGATACTATATAACGTTATACGTTACATGGTGATACTATATAACGTTATACGTTACATGGTGATACTATATAACGTTATAACGTAATAGTATATAACGTTATACGTTATACCGTAATACTATATAACGTTATACGTGATATGGTAATACTATATAACGTTAAACGTTATAACGTAATACTATATAACGTTACACGTTATAACGTAATACTATATAACGTTATGCGTCATAACGTAATACTATATATCGTTATACGTTATACCGTAATACTATATAACGTTATACGTTATAACGTAATACTATATAACGTTATACGTTACAACGTAATACTATATAACGTTATACGTTATACGTTATAACGTAATTCTATATAACGTTATACGTTATAACGTATTACTATATAACGTTATACGTTACATGGTGATACTATATAACGTTATAACGTAATAGTATATAATGTTATACGTTATACCGTAATACTATATAACGTTATACGTGATACGGTAATACTATATAACGTTAAACGTTATAACGTAATACTATATAACGTTATACGTTATAACGTAATACTATATAACGTTATGCGTCACAACGTAATACTATATAACGTTATAACGTAATAGTATATAACGTTATACGTTATATGGTAATACTATATAACGTTATACGTCATAACGTAATACTATATAACGTTATACGTCATAACGTAATACTATATAACGTTATACGTTATAACGTAATACTATATAACGTTATACGTTATAACGTAATACTATATAACGTTATACGTTATAACGTAATACTATATAACGTTATACGTTATAACGTAATACTATATAACGTTATACGTTATAACGTTATACTATATAACGTTATACGTTACATGGTGATACTATATAACGTTATACGTTATAACGTAATACTATATAACGTTATACGTTATACCGTAGTACTATATAACGTTATACGTTATAACGTATTACTTTATAACGTTATACGTTACATGGTGATACTATATAACGTTATAACGTAATAGTATATAACGTTATACGTTATACCTTAATACTATATAACGTTATACGTCATAACGTAATACCATATAACGTTATACGTTATAACGTAATACTATATAACGTTACACGTTATAACGTAATACTATATAACGTTAAACGTTATAACGTAATACTATATAACGTTATACGTTATAACGTTATACTATATAACGTTATACGTTACATGGTGATACTATATAACGTTATAACGTAATAGTATATAACGTTATACGTTATATGGTAATACTATATAAAGTTATACGTCATAACGTAATACTATATAACGTTATACGTCATAACGTAATACTATATAACGTTATACGTTACATGGTGATACTATATAACGTTATACGTTACATGGTGATACTATATAACGTTATACGTTACATGGTGATACTATATAACGTTATACGTTACATGGTGATACTATATAACGTTATACGTTAAAACGTAATACTATATAATGTTATACGTTATAACGTAATACTATATAACGTTGTACGTTATACCGTAGTACTATATAACGTTAAACGTTATAACGTAATACTATATAACGTTATACGTTATAACGTAATACTATATAACGTTATGCGTCACAACGTAATACTATATAACGTTATAACGTAATAGTATATAACGTTATACGTTATATGGTAATACTATATAACGTTATACGTTATACCGTAATACTATATAACGCTATACGTTATAACGTAATACTATATAACGTTATCCGTTATAACGTAATACTATGTAACGTTATCCGTTATAACGTAATACTATGTAACGTTATACGTTATAACGTAATACTATATAACGTTATACGATATAACGTAATACTATATAACGTTATACGTTATAACGTAATACCATATAATGTTATACGTTATAACGTAATACTATATAACGTTATACGTTATAACGTAATACTATATAACGCTATAACGTAATACAATATAACGTTATACGTTATAACGTAATACTATATAACGTTATGCGTCATAACGTAATACTATATAACGTTATACGTCATAACGTAGTACTATATAACGTTATACGTTATTACGTAATACTATATAACGTTATACGTTATAACGTCATACTATATAACGTTATACGTTATAACGTAATACTATATAACGTTATACGTTACATGGTGATACTATATAACGTTATACGTTACATGGTGATACTATATAACGTTATACGTTACATGGTGATACTATATAACGTTATAACGTAATACTATATAACGTTATACGTTATATGGTAATACTATATAACGTTATACGTCATAATGTAATACTATATAACGTTATACGTGATATGGTAATACTATATAACGTTAAACGTTATAACGTAATACTATATAACGTTATACGTTATAACGTAATACTATATAACGTTATACGTTATAACGTAATACTATATAACGTTATACGTTATAACGTAATACTATATAACGTTATACGTTATACGTTATAACGTAATACTATATAACGTTATACGTTATACGTTATAACGTAATACTATATAACGTTATACGTTATAACGTAATACTATATAACGTTATACGTTATAACGTAATACTATATAACGTTATACGTTACATGGTGATACTATATAACGTTATAACGTAATAGTATATAACGTTATACGTTATACCGTAATACTATATAACGTTATACGTGATATGGTAATACTATATAACGTTAAACGTTATAACGTAATACTATATAACGTTATAACGTAATACTATATAACGTTATACGTCATAACGTAATACTATATAACGTTATACGTTATAACGTAATACTATATAACGTTATACTTTATAACGTAATACTACATAACGTTATACGTTATATGGTAATACTAAATAACGTTATACGTTATAACGTAATATTATATAACGTTATACGTTATAACGTAATACTATATAACGTTATACGTTATAACGTAATACTATATAACGTTATACGTTATAACGTAATACTATATAACGTTATACGTTAAAACGTAACACTATATAACGTCATACGTTATAACGTAATACTATATAACGTTATACGTTATATGGTGATACTATATAACCTTATAACGTAATACAATATAACGTGATACGTTATATGGTAATACTATATAACGTTATACGTCATAACGTAATACTATATAACGTTACACGTTATAACGTAATACTATATAACGTTATACGTTATATGGTAATACTATATAACGTTATACGTTATATGAAAATACTATATAACGTTATACGTTATAACGTTATACTATATAACGTTATACGTTATAACGTAATACTATATAACGTTATACGTTACATGGTGATACTATATAACGTTATACGTTACATGGTGATACTATATAACGTTATACGTTACATGGTGATACTATATAACGTTATACGTTACATGGTGATACTATATAACGTTATACGTTACATGGTGATACTATATAACGTTATAACGTAATAGTATATAACGTTATACGTTATACCGTAATACTATATAACGTTATACGTGATATGGTAATACTATATAACGTTAAACGTTATAACGTAATACTATATAACGTTATAACGTAATACTATATAACGTTATACGTCATAACGTAATACTATATAACGTTATACGTTATAACGTAATACTATATAACGTTATACTTTATAACGTAATACTACATAACTTTATACGTTATATGGTAATACTAAATAACGTTATACGTTATAACGTAATATTATATAACGTTATACGTTATAACGTAATACTATATAACGTTATACGTTATAACGTAATACTATATAACGTTATACGTTATAACGTAATACTATATAACGTTATACGTTAAAACGTAACACTATATAACGTCATACGTTATAACGTAATACTATATAACGTTATACGTTATATGGTGATACTATATAACCTTATAACGTAATACAATATAACGTGATACGTTATATGGTAATACTATATAACGTTATACGTCATAACGTAATACTATATAACGTTACACGTTATAACGTAATACTATATAACGTTATACGTTATATGGTAATACTATATAACGTTATACGTTATATGAAAATACTATATAACGTTATACGTTATAACGTTATACTATATAACGTTATACGTTATAACGTAATACTATATAACGTTATACGTTACATGGTGATACTATATAACGTTATACGTTACATGGTGATACTATATAACGTTATACGTTACATGGTGATACTATATAACGTTATACGTTACATGGTGATACTATATAACGTTATACGTTACATGGTGATACTATATAACGTTATAACGTAATAGTATATAACGTTATACGTTATACCGTAATACTATATAACGTTATACGTGATATGGTAATACTATATAACGTTAAACGTTATAACGTAATACTATATAACGTTACACGTTATAACGTAATACTATATAACGTTATGCGTCATAACGTAATACTATATAACGTTATAACGTAATAGTATATAACGTTATACGTTATATGGTAATACTATATAACGTTATACGTCATAACGTAATACTATATAACGTTATACGTTATAACGTAATACTATATAACGTTATACGTTACATGGTGATACTATATAACGTTATACGTTACATGGTGATACTATATAACGTTATACGTTACATGGTGATACTATATAACGTTATAACGTAATACTATATAACGTTATACGTTATATGGTAATACTATATAACGTTATACGTCATAATGTAATACTATATAACGTTATACGTGATATGGTAATACTATACAACGTTAAACGTTATAACGTAATACTATATAACGTTATACGTTATAACGTAATACTATATAACGTTATACGTTATAACGTAATACTATATAACGTTATACGTTATAACGTAATACTATATAACGTTATACGTTATACGTTATAACGTAATACTATATAACGTTATACGTTATACGTTATAACGTAATACTATATAACGTTATACGTTATAACGTAATACTATATAACGTTATACGTTATAACGTAATACTATATAACGTTATACGTTACATGGTGATACTATATAACGTTATAACGTAATAGTATATAACGTTATACGTTATACCGTAATACTATATAACGTTATACGTGATATGGTAATACTATATAACGTTAAACGTTATAACGTAATACTATATAACGTTATAACGTAATACTATATAACGTTATACGTCATAACGTAATACTATATAACGTTATACGTTATAACGTAATACTATATAACGTTATACTTTATAAAGTAATACTACATAACGTTATACGTTATATGGTAATACTAAATAACGTTATACGTTATAACGTAATATTATATAACGTTATACGTTATAACGTAATACTATATAACGTTATACGTTATAACGTAATACTATATAACGTTATACGTTATAACGTAATACTATATAACGTTATACGTTAAAACGTAACACTATATAACGTCATACGTTATAACGTAATACTATATAACGTTATACGTTATATGGTGATACTATATAACCTTATAACGTAATACAATATAACGTGATACGTTATATGGTAATACTATATAACGTTATACGTCATAACGTAATACTATATAACGTTACACGTTATAACGTAATACTATATAACGTTATACGTTATATGGTAATACTATATAACGTTATACGTTATATGAAAATACTATATAACGTTATACGTTATAACGTTATACTATATAACGTTATACGTTATAACGTAATAGTATATAACGTTATACGTTACATGGTGATACTATATAACGTTATACGTTACATGGTGATACTATATAACGTTATACGTTACATGGTGATACTATATAACGTTATACGTTACATGGTGATACTATATAACGTTATACGTTACATGGTGATGCTATATAACGTTATAACGTAATAGTATATAACGTTATACGTTATACCGTAATACTATATAACGTTATACGTGATATGGTAATACTATATAACGTTAAACGTTATAACGTAATACTATATAACGTTACACGTTATAACGTAATACTATATAACGTTATGCGTCATAACGTAATACTATATAACGTTATAGCGTAATAGTATATAACGTTATACGTTATATGGTAATACTATATAACGTTATACGTCATAACGTAATACTATATAACGTTATACGTTATAACGTAATACTATATAACGTTATACGTTATAACGTAATAGTATATAACGTTATACGTTATAACGTAATACTATATAACTTTATACGTTATATGGTAATACTATATAGCGTTATACGTTATAACGTAATACTATATAAAGTTATACGTTATAACGTAATACAATATAACGTTATACGTTATAACGTAATACTATATAACGTTATACGTTATAACGTAATACTACATAACGTTATACGTTATATGGTAATACTAAATAACGTTATACGTTATAACGTAATATTATATAACGTTATACGTTATAACGTAATACTATATAACGTTATACGTTATAACGTAATACTATATAACGTTATACGTCATAACGTAATACTATATAACGTTATACGTCATAACGTAATACTATATAACGTTATACGTTATAACGTAATACTATATAACGTTATACGTTATAACGTTATACTATATAACGTTATACGTTACATGGTGATACTATATAACGTTATACGTTATAACGTAATACTATATAATGTTATACGTTATAACGTAATACTATATAACGTTATACGTTATACCGTAATACTATATAACGTTATACGTTATAACGTAATACTATATAACGTTATACGTTACAACGTAATACTATATAACGTTATACGTTATACGTTATAACGTAATTCTATATAACGTTATACGTTATAACGTATTACTATATAACGTTATACGTTACATGGTGATACTATATAACGTTATAACGTAATAGTATATAATGTTATACGTTATATGGTAATACTATATAACGTTATACGTCATAACGTAATACTATATAACGTTATACGTTATAACGTAATACTATATAACGTTATACGTTATAACGTAATAGTATATAACGTTATACGTCATAACGTAATACTATATAACGTTATACGTCATAACGTAATACCATATAACGTTATACGTTATAACGTAATACTATATAACGTTACACGTTATAACGTAATACTATATAACGTTATACGTTATAACGTAATACTATATAACGTTATACGTTATAACGTAATACTATATAACGTTATACGTTACATGGTGATACTATATAACGTTATACGTTAAAACGTAATACTATATAACGTTATACGTTACAACGTAATACTATATAACGTTATACGTTATACGTTATAACGTAATTCTATATAACATTATACGTTATAACGTATTACTATATAACGTTATACGTTACATGGTGATACTATATAACGTTATAACGTAATAGTATATAATGTTATACGTTATATGGTAATACTATATAACGTTATACGTCATAACGTAATACTATATAACGTTATACGTTATAACGTAATACTATATAACGTTATACGTTATAACGTAATAGTATATAACGTTATACGTCATAACGTAATACTATATAACGTTATACGTTATACCGTAGTACTATATAACGTTATACGTTATAACGTATTACTATATAACGTTATACGTTACATGGTGATACTATATAACGTTATAACGTAATAGTATATAACGTTATACGTTATACCGTAATACTATATAACGCTATACGTTATAACGTAATACTATATAACGTTATCCGTTATAACGTAATACTATGTAACGTTATCCGTTATAACGTAATACTATGTAACGTTAAACGTTATAACGTAATACTATATAACGTTATACGATATAACGTAATACTATATAACGTTATACGTTATAACGTAATACCATATAATGTTATACGTTATAACGTAATACTATATAACGTTATACGTTATAACGTAATACTATATAACGCTATAACGTAATACAATATAACGTTATACGTTATAACGTAATACTATATAACGTTATGCGTCATAACGTAATACTATATAACGTTATAACGTAATAGTATATAACGTTATACGTTATATGGTAATACTATATAACGTTATACGTCATAACGTAATACTATATAACGTTATACGTTATAACGTAATACTATATAACGTTATACGTTACATGGTGATACTATATAACGTTATACGTTAAAACGTAATACTATATAATGTTATACGTTATAACGTAATACTATATAACGTTATACGTTATACCGTAGTACTATATAACGTTATACGTTATAACGTATTACTATATAACGTTATACGTTACATGGTGATACTATATAACGTTATAACGTAATAGTATATAACGTTATACGTTATACCGTAATACTATATAACGCTATACGTTATAACGTAATACTATATAACGTTATCCGTTATAACGTAATACTATGTAACGTTATCCGTTATAACGTAATACTATGTAACGTTAAACGTTATAACGTAATACTATATAACGTTATACGATATAACGTAATCCTATATAACGTTATACGTTATAACGTAATACCATATAATGTTATACGTTATAACGTAATACTATATAACGTTATACGTTATAACGTAATACTATATAACGCTATAACGTAATACAATATAACGTTATACGTTATAACGTAATACTATATAACGTTATGCGTCATAACGTAATACTATATAACGTTATAACGTAATAGTATATAACGTTATACGTTATATGGTAATACTATATAACGTTATACGTCATAACGTAATACTATATAACGTTATACGTTATAACGTAATACTATATAACGTTATACGTTACATGGTGATACTATATAACGTTATACGTTAAAACGTAATACTATATAATGTTATACGTTATAACGTAATACTATATAACGTTATACGTTATACCGTAGTACTATATAACGTTATACGTTATAACGTATTACTATATAACGTTATACGTTACATGGTGATACTATATAACGTTATAACGTAATAGTATATAACGTTATACGTTATACCGTAATACTATATAACGCTATACGTTATAACGTAATACTATATAACGTTATCCGTTATAACGTAATACAATATAACGTTATACGTTATAACGTAATACTATATAACGTTATGCGTCATAACGTAATACTATATAACGTTATACGTCATAACGTAGTACTATATAACGTTATACGTTATTACGTAATACTATATAACGTTATACGTTATAACGTCATACTATATAACGTTATACGTTATAACGTAATACTATATAACGTTATACGTTACATGGTGATACTATATAACGTTATACGTTACATGGTGATACTATATAACGTTATACGTTACATGGTGATACTATATAACGTTATAACGTAATACTATATAACGTTATACGTTATATGGTAATACTATATAACGTTATACGTCATAATGTAATACCATATAACGTTATACGTGATATGGTAATACTATATAACGTTAAACGTTATAACGTAATACTATATAACGTTAAACGTTATAACGTAATACTATATAACGTTATACGTTATAACGTAATACTATATAACGTTATGCGTCACAACGTAATACTATATAACGTTATAACGTAATAGTATATAACGTTATACGTTATATGGTAATACTATATAACGTTATACGTCATAACGTAATACTATATAACGTTATACGTTATAACGTAATACTATATAACGTTATACGTTATAACGTAATAGTATATAACGTTATACGTCATAACGTAATACTATATAACGTTATACGTCATAACGTAATACCATATAACGTTATACGTTATAACGTAATACTATATAACGTTACACGTTATAACGTAATACTATATAACGTTATACGTTATAACGTAATACTATATAACGTTATACGTTATAACGTAATACTATATAACGTTATACGTTATACCGTAGTACTATATAACGTTATACGTTATAACGTATTACTTTATAACGTTATACGTTACATGGTGATACTATATAACGTTATAACGTAATACAATATAACGTTATACGTTATAACGTAATACTATATAACGTTATACGTTATAACGTAATACTACATAACGTTATACGTTATATGGTAATACTAAATAACGTTATACGTTATAACGTAATATTATATAACGTTATACGTTATAACGTAATACTATATAACGTTATACGTCATAACGTAATACTATATAACGTTATACGTCATAACGTAATACTATATAACGTTATACGTTATAACGTAATACTATATAACGTTATACGTTATAACGTAATACTATATAACGTTATACGTTATAACGTAATACTATATAACGTTATACGTTACATGGTGATACTATATAACGTTATACGTTAAAACGTAATACTATATAATGTTATACGTTATAACGTAATACTATATAACGTTATACGTTATACCGTAGTACTATATAACGTTATACGTTATAACGTATTACTATATAACGTTATACGTTACATGGTGATACTATATAGCGTTATAACGTAATAGTATATAACGTTATACGTTATACCGTAATACTATATAACGCTATACGTTATAACGTAATACTATATAACGTTATCCGTTATAACGTAATACTATGTAACGTTATCCGTTATAACGTAATACTATGTAACGTTATACGTTATAACGTAATACTATATAACGTTATACGATATAACGTAATACTATATAACGTTATACGTTATAACGTAATACCATATAATGTTATACGTTATAACGTAATACTATATAACGTTATGCGTCATAACGTAATACTATATAACGTTATACGTCATAACGTAATACTATATAACGTTATACGTTACATGGTGATACTATATAACGTTATACGTTACATGGTGATACTATATAACGTTATACGTTACATGGTGATACTATATAACGTTATAACGTAATACTATATAACGTTATACGTTATATGGTAATACTATATAACGTTATACGTCATAATGTAATACTATATAACGTTATACGTGATATGGTAATACTATATAACGTTAAACGTTATAACGTAATACTATATAACGTTATACGTTATAACGTAATACTATATAACGTTATACGTTATAACGTAATACTATATAACGTTATACGTTATAACGTAATACTATATAACGTTATACGTTATACGTTATAACGTAATACTATATAACGTTATACGTTATACGTTATAACGTAATACTATATAACGTTATACGTTATAACGTAATACTATATAACGTTATACGTTATAACGTAATACTATATAACGTTATACGTTACATGGTGATACTATATAACGTTATAACGTAATAGTATATAACGTTATACGTTATACCGTAATACTATATAACGTTATACGTGATATGGTAATACTATATAACGTTAAACGTTATAACGTAATACTATATAACGTTATAACGTAATACTATATAACGTTATACGTCATAACGTAATACTATATAACGTTATACGTTATAACGTAATACTATATAACGTTATACGTTATAACGTAATACTACATAACGTTATACGTTATATGGTAATACTAAATAACGTTATACGTTATAACGTAATATTATATAACGTTATACGTTATAACGTAATACTATATAACGTTATAAGTTATAACGTAATACTATATAACGTTATACGTTATAACGTAATACTATATAACGTTATACGTTAAAACGTAACACTATATAACGTCATACGTTATAACGTAATACTATATAACGTTATACGTTATATGGTGATACTATATAACCTTATAACGTAATACAATATAGCGTGATACGTTATATGGTAATACTATATAACGTTATACGTCATAACGTAATACTATATAACGTTACACGTTATAACGTAATACTATATAACGTTATACGTTATATGGTAATACTATATAACGTTATACGTTATATGAAAATACTATATAACGTTATACGTTATAACGTTATACTATATAACGTTATACGTTATAACGTAATACTATATAACGTTATACGTTACATGGTGATACTATATAACGTTATACGTTACATGGTGATACTATATAACGTTATACGTTACATGGTGATACTATATAACGTTATACGTTACATGGTGATACTATATAACGTTATAACGTAATAGTATATAACGTTATACGTTATACCGTAATACTATATAACGTTATACGTGATATGGTAATACTATATAACGTTAAACGTTATAACGTAATACTATATAACGTTACACGTTATAACGTAATACTATATAACGTTATGCGTCATAACGTAATACTATATAACGTTATAACGTAATAGTATATAACGTTATACGTTATATGGTAATACTATATAACGTTATACGTCATAACGTAATACTATATAACGTTATACGTTATAACGTAATACTATATAACGTTATACGTTATAACATAATAGTATATAACGTTATACGTTATAACGTAATACTATATAACTTTATACGTTATATGGTAATACTATATAGCGTTATACGTTATAACGTAATACTATATAAAGTTATACGTTATAACGTAATACAATATAACGTTATACGTTATAACGTAATACTATATAACGTTATACGTTATAACGTAATACTACATAACGTTATACGATATATGGTAATACTAAATAACGTTATACGTTATAACGTAATATTATATAACGTTATACGTTATAACGTAATACTATATAACGTTATACGTTATAACGTAATACTATATAACGTTATACGTCATAACGTAATACTATATAACGTTATACGTCATAACGTAATACTATATAACGTTATACGTTATAACGTAATACTATATAACGTTATACGTTATAACGTAATACTATATAACGTTATACGTTATAACGTAATACTATATAACGTTATACGTTATAACGTAATACTATATAACGTTATACGTTATAACGTAATACTATATAACGTTATACGTTATAACGTTATACTATATAACGTTATACGTTACATGGTGATACTATATAACGTTATACGTTATAACGTAATACTATATAATGTTATACGTTATAACGTAATACTATATAACGTTATACGTTATACCGTAATACTATATAACGTTATACGTTATAACGTAATACTATATAACGTTATACGTTACAACGTAATACTATATAACGTTATACGTTATACGTTATAACGTAATTCTATATAACGTTATACGTTATAACGTATTACTATATAACGTTATACGTTACATGGTGATACTATATAACGTTATAACGTAATAGTATATAATGTTATACGTTATACCGTAATACTATATAACGTTATACGTGATACGGTAATACTATATAACGTTAAACGTTATAACGTAATACTATATAACGTTATACGTTATAACGTAATACTATATAACGTTATGCGTCACAACGTAATACTATATAACGTTATAACGTAATAGTATATAACGTTATACGTTATATGGTAATACTATATAACGTTATACGTCATAACGTAATACTATATAACGTTATACGTTATAACGTAATACTATATAACGTTATACGTTATAACGTAATAGTATATAACGTTATACGTCATAACGTAATACTATATAACGTTATACGTCATAACGTAATACCATATAACGTTATACGTTATAACGTAATACTATATAACGTTACACGTTATAACGTAATACTATATAACGTTAAACGTTATAACGTAATACTATATAACGTTATACGTTATAACGTTATACTATATAACGTTATACGTTACATGGTGATACTATATAACGTTATAACGTAATAATATATAACGTTATACGTTATATGGTAATACTATATAACGTTATACGTCATAACGTAATACTATATAACGTTATACGTCATAACGTAATACTATATAACGTTATACGTTACATGGTGATACTATATAACGTTATACGTTACATGGTGATACTATATAACGTTATACGTTACATGGTGATACTATATAACGTTATACGTTACATGGTGATACTATATAACGTTATACGTTAAAACGTAATACTATATAATGTTATACGTTATAACGTAATACTATATAACGTTATACGTTATACCGTAGTACTATATAACGTTATACGTTATAACGTATTACTATATAACGTTATACGTTACATGGTGATACTATATAACGTTATAACGTAATAGTATATAACGTTATACGTTATACCGTAATACTATATAACGCTATACGTTATAACGTAATACTATATAACGTTATCCGTTATAACGTAATACTATGTAACGTTATCCGTTATAACGTAATACTATGTAACGTTATACGTTATAACGTAATACTATATAACGTTATACGATATAACGTAATACTATATAACGTTATACGTTATAACGTAATACCATATAATGTTATACGTTATAACGTAATACTATATAACGTTATACGTTATAACGTAATACTATATAACGCTATAACGTAATACAATATAACGTTATACGTTACATGGTAATACTAAATAACGTTATACGTTATAACGTAATACTATATAACGTTATACGTTATAACGTAATACTATATAACGTTATACGTTATAACGTAATACTATATAACGTTATACGTTATACGTTATAACGTAATTCTATATAACGTTATACGTTATAACGTATTAGTATATAACGTTATACGTTACATGGTGATACTATATAACGTTATAACGTAATAGTATATAACGTTATACGTTATACCGTAATACTATATAACGTTATACGTGATATGGTAATACTATATAACGTTAAACGTTATAACGTAATACTATATAACGTTATACGTTATAACGTAATACTATATAACGTTATGCGTCATAACGTAATACTATATAACGTTATACGTCATAACGTAATACTATATAACGTTATACGTTACTACGTAATACTATATAACGTTATACGTTATAACGTCATACTATATAACGTTATACGTTATAACGTAATACTATATAACGTTATACGTCACATGGTGATACTATATAACGTTATGCGTTACATGGTGATACTATATAACGTTATACGTTGCATGGTGATACTATATAACGTTATACGTTATAACGTAATACTATATAATGTTATACGTTATAACGTAATACTATATAACGTTATACGTTATAACGTAATACTATATAACGTTATACGTTATATGGTGATACTATATAACGTTATAACGTAATAGTATATAACGTTATACGTTGTATGGTAATACTATATAACGTTATACGTCATAACGTAATACTATATAACGTTATACGTTATAACGTAATACTATATAACGTTATACGTTATAACGTAATAGTATATAACGTTATACGTTATAACGTAATACTATATAACGTTATACGTTATATGGTAATACTATATAACGTTATACGTTATAACGTAATACTATATAAAGTTATACGTTATAACGTAATACTATATAACGTTATACGTTATAACGTAATACTGTATAACGTTATACGTTATATGGTGATACTATATAACGTTATAACGTAATAGTATATAACGTTATACGTTGTATGGTAATACTATATAACGTTATACGTCATAACGTAATACTATATAACGTTATACGTTATAACGTAATACTATATAACGTTATACATTATAACGTAATACTATATAACGTTATACGTTATACGTTATAACGTAATTCTATATAACGTTATAAGTTGTAACGTATTACTATATAACGTTATACGTTACATGGTGATACTATATAACGTTATAACGTAATAGTATATAACGTTATACGTTATAACGTAATACTGTATAACGTTATACGTTATATGGTGATACTATATAACGTTATACGTTATAACGTAATACTATATAACGTTATACGTTATACGTTATAACGTAATAGTATATAACGTTATACGTTATACCGTAATACTATATAACGTTATACGTGATATGGTAATACTATATAACGTTAAACGTTATAACGTAATACTATATAACGTTATAACGTAATACTATATAACGTTATACGTCATAACGTAATACTATATAACGTTATACGTTATAACGTAATACTATATAACGTTATACGTTATAGCGTTATACTACATAACGTTATACGTTATATGGTAATACTAAATAACGTTATACGTTATAACGTAATATTATATAACGTTATACGTTATAACGTAATACTATATAACGTTATACGTTATAACGTAATACTATATAACGTTATACGTTATAACGGAATACTATATAACGTTATACGTTATAACGTAATACTGTATAACGTTATACGTTATATGGTGATACTATATAACGTTATACGTTATAACGTAATACTATATAACGTTATACGTTATACGTTATAACGTAATAGTATATAACGTTATACGTTATACCGTAATACTATATAACGTTATACGTCATATGGTAATACTATATAACGTTATACGTTATAACGTAATACTATATAACGTTATAACGTAATACTATATAACGTTATACGTCATAACGTAATACTATATAACGTTATACGTTATAACGTAATACTATATAACGTTATACGTTATAACGTTATACTACATAACGTTATACGTTATATGGTAATACTAAATAACGTTATACGTTATAACGTAATATTATATAACGTTATACGTTATAACGTAATACTATATAACGTTATACGTTATAACGTAATACTATATAACGTTATACGTTATAACGTAATACTATATAACGTTATACGTTAAAACGTAACACTATATAACGTCATACGTTATAACGTAATACTATATAACGTTATACGTTATAACGTAATACTGTATAACGTTATACGTTATATGGTGATACTATATAACGTTATACGTTATAACGTATTACTATATAACGTTATACGTTGAACGTTATAACGTAATACTATATAACGTTATAACGTAATACTATATAACGTTATACGTCATAACGTAATACTATATAACGTTATACGTTATAACGTAATACTATATAACGTTATACGTTATAACGTTATACTACATAACGTTATACGTTATATGGTAATACTAAATAACGTTATACGTTATAACGTAATATTATATAACGTTATACGTTATAACGTAATACTATATAACGTTATACGTTATAACGTAATACTATATAACGTTATAC
Organism: Bombus flavifrons; assembly: GCF_040668555.2. Classification (NCBI taxonomy): domain Eukaryota; kingdom Metazoa; phylum Arthropoda; class Insecta; order Hymenoptera; family Apidae; genus Bombus; species Bombus flavifrons. Next base: position 18,191 of record NW_027184857.1, on the reverse strand, counting down.
GTTATAACGTTATACTATATAACGTTATACGTTAAAACGTAACACTATATAACGTCATACGTTATAACGTAATACTATATAACGTTATACGTTATATGGTGATACTATATAACGTTATAACGTAATACTATATAACGTGATACGTTATATGGTAATACTATATAACGTTATACGTCATAACGTAATACTATATAACGTTACACGTTATAACGTAATACTATATAACGTTATACGTTATATGGTAATGCTATATAACGTTATACGTTATACCGTAATACTATATAACGTTATACGTTATAACGTAATACTATATAACGTTATACGTTATATGGTAATACTATATAACGTTATACGTTATAACGTAATAGTATATAACGTTATACGTTATAACGTAATAGTATATAACGTTATACGTTATAACGTAATACTATATAACGTTATACGTTATAACGTAATACTATATAACGTTATACGTTATAACGTAATACTATATAACGTTATACGTTATATGGTGATACTATATAACGTTATAACGTAATAGTATATAACGTTATACGTTGTACGGTAATACTATATAACGTTATACGTCATAACGTAATACTATATAACGTTATACGTTATAACGTAATACTATATAACGTTATACGTTATAACGTAATAGTATATAACGTTATACGTTGTAACGTAATACTATATAACGTTATACGTTATATGGTAATACTATATAACGTTATACGTTATAACGTAATACTATATAAAGTTATACGTTATAACGTAATACTATATAACGTTATACGTTATAACGTAACACTGTATAACGTTATACGTTATATGGTGATACTATATAACGTTATACGTTATAACGTAATACTATATAACGTTATACGTTATACGTTATAACGTAATACTATATAACGTTATACGTTATAACGTAATACTATATAACGTTATACGTTACATGGTGATACTATATAACGTTATAACGTAATAGTATATAACGTTATACGTTATACCGTAATACTATATAACGTTATACGTGATATGGTAATACTATATAACGTTAAACGTTATAACGTAATACTATATAACGTTATAACGTAATACTATATAACGTTATACGTTATAACGTAATACTATATAACGTTATACGTTATAACGTAATACTATATAACGTTATACGTTATAACGTTATACTACATAACGTTATACGTTATATGGTAATACTAAATAACGTTATACGTTATAACGTAATATTATATAACGTTATACGTTATAACGTAATACTATATAACGTTATACGTTATAACGTAATACTATATAACGTTATACGTTATAACGTAATACTACATAACGTTATACGTTAAAACGTAACACTATATAACGTCATTCGTTATAACGTAATACTATATAACGTTATACGTTATAACGTAATACTGTATAACGTTATACGTTATATGGTGATACTATATAACGTTATACGTTATAACGTAATACTATATAACGTTATACGTTATACGTTATAACGTAATACTATATAACGTTATACGTTATAACGTAATACTATATAACGTTATACGTTACATGGTGATACTATATAACGTTATAACGTAATAGTATATAACGTTATACGTTATACCGTAATACTATATAACGTTATACGTGATATGGTAATACTATATAACGTTAAACGTTATAACGTAATACTATATAACGTTATACGTCATAACGTAATACTATATAACGTTATACGTTATAACGTAATACTATATAACGTTATACGTTATAACGTTATACTACATAACGTTATACGTTATATGGTAATACTAAATAACGTTATACGTTATAACGTAATATTATATAACGTTATACGTTATAACGTAATACTATATAACGTTATACGTTATAACGTAATACTATATAACGTTATACGTTATAACGTAATACTATATAACGTTATACGTTAAAACGTAACACTATATAACGTCATACGTTATAACGTAATACTATATAACGTTATACGTTATATGGTGATACTATATAACGTTATAACGTAATACTACATAACGTGATACGTTATATGGTAATACTATATAACGTTATACGTCATAACGTAATACTATATAACGTTACACGTTATAACGTAATACTATATAACGTTATACGTTATATGGTAATACTATATAACGTTATACGTTATACCGTAATACTATATAACGTTATACGTTATAACGTAATACTATATAACGTTATACGTTATAACGTAATACTATATAACGTTATACGTTATAACGTAATACTATATAACGTTATACATTATAACGTAATACTATATAAGGTTATACGTTATACGTTATAACGTAATTCTATATAACGTTATAAGTTGTAACGTATTACTATATAACGTTATACGTTACATGGTGATACTATATAACGTTATACGTTATAACGTAATACTGTATAACGTTATACGTTATATGGTGATACTATATAACGTTATACGTTATAACGTAATACTATATAACGTTATACGTTATACGTTATAACGTAATACTATATAACGTTATACGTTATAACGTAATACTATATAACGTTATACGTTACATGGTGATACTATATAACGTTATAACGTAATAGTATATAACGTTATACGTTATACCGTAATACTATATAACGTTATACGTGATATGGTAATACTATATAACGTTAAACGTTATAACGTAATACTATATAACGTTATAACGTAATACTATATAACGTTATACGTCATAACGTAATACTATATAACGTTATACTTTATAACGTAATACTATATAACGTTATACGTTATAACGTTATACTACATAACGTTATACGTTATATGGTAATACTAAATAACGTTATACGTTATAACGTAATATTATATAACGTTATACGTTATAACGTAATACTATATAACGTTATACGTTATAACGTAATACTATATAACGTTATACGTTATAACGTAATACTATATAACGTTATACGTTATATGGTAATACTATATAACGTTATACGTTATACCGTAATACTATATAACGTTATACGTTATAACGTAATACTATATAACGTTATACGTTATAACGTAATACTATATAACGTTATACATTATAACGTAATACTATATAAGGTTATACGTTATACGTTATAACGTAATTCTATATAACGTTATAAGTTGTAACGTATTACTATATAACGTTATACGTTACATGGTGATACTATATAACGTTATAACGTAATAGTATATAACGTTATACGTTATACCGTAATACTATATAACGTTATACGTGACATGGTAATACTATATAACGTTAAACGTTATAACGTAATACTATATAACGTTATACGTTATAACGTAATACTATATAACGTTACGCGTCATAACGTAATACTATATAACGTTATACGTCATAACGTAATACTATATAACGTTATACGTTATAACGTAATACTATATAACGTTATACGTTATAACGTAATACTATATAACGTTATACGTTAAAACGTAACACTATATAACGTCATACGTTATAACGTAATACTATATAACGTTATACGTTATATGGTGATACTATATAACGTTATAACGTAATACTATATAACGTGATACGTTATATGGTAATACTATATAACGTTATACGTCATAACGTAATACTATATAACGTTATACGTTATAACGTAATACTATATAACGTTATACGTTATATGGTAATACTATATAACGTTATACGTTATACCGTAATACTATATAACGTTATACGTTATAACGTAATACTATATAACGTTATACGTTATAACGTAATACTATATAACGTTATACGTTATACGTTATAACGTAATTCTATATAACGTTATACGTTATAACGTATTACTATATAACGTTATACGTTACATGGTGATACTATATAACGTTATAACGTAATAGTATATAACGTTATACGTTATACCGTAATACTATATAACGTTATACGTGATATGGTAATACTATATAACGTTAAACGTTATAACGTAATACTATATAACGTTATACGTTATAACGTAATACTATATAACGTTATGCGTCATAACGTAATACTATATAACGTTATACGTCATAACGTGATACTATATAACGTTATACGTTATTACGTAATACTATATAACGTTATACGTTATAACGTCATACTATATAACGTTATACGTGATACGGTAATACTATATAACGTTAAACGTTATAACGTAATACTATATAACGTTATACGTTATAACGTAATACTATATAACGTTATGCGTCACAACGTAATACTATATAACGTTATAACGTAATAGTATATAACGTTATACGTTATACCGTAATACTATATAACGTTATACGTGATATGGTAATACTATATAACGTTAAACGTTATAACGTAATACTATATAACGTTATAACGTAATACTATATAACGTTATACGTCATAACGTAATACTATATAACGTTATACGTTATAACGTAATACTATATAACGTTATACGTTATAACGTTATACTACATAACGTTATACGTTATATGGTAATACTAAATAACGTTATACGTTATAACGTAATATTATATAACGTTATACGTTATAACGTAATACTATATAACGTTATACGTTATAACGTAATACTATATAACGTTATACGTTATAACGTAATACTATATAACGTTATACGTTAAAACGTAACACTATATAACGTTAAACGTTATAACGTAATACTATATAACGTTATAACGTAATACTATATAACGTTATACGTCATAACGTAATACTATATAACGTTATACGTTATAACGTAATACTATATAACGTTATACGTTATAACGTTATACTACATAACGTTATACGTTATATGGTAATACTAAATAACGTTATACGTTATAACGTAATATTATATAACGTTATACGTTATAACGTAATACTATATAACGTTATACGTTATAACGTAATACTATATAACGTTATACGTTATAACGTAATACTATATAACGTTATACGTTAAAACGTAACACTATATAACGTCATACGTTATAACGTAATACTATATAACGTTATACGTTATAACGTAATACTGTATAACGTTATACGTTATATGGTGATACTATATAACGTTATACGTTATAACGTAATACTATATAACGTTATACGTTATACGTTATAACGTAATACTATATAACGTTATACGTTATAACGTAATACTATATAACGTTATACGTTACATGGTGATACTATATAACGTTATAACGTAATATTATATAACGTTATACGTTATACCGTAATACTATATAACGTTATACGTGATATGGTAATACTATATAACGTTAAACGTTATAACGTAATACTAAATAACGTTATACGTTATAACGTAATATTATATAACGTTATACGTTATAACGTAATACTATATAACGTTATACGTTATAACGTAATACTATATAACGTTATACGTTATAACGTAATACTATATAACGTTATACGTTAAAACGTAACACTATATAACGTCATACGTTATAACGTAATACTATATAACGTTATACGTTATATGGTGATACTATATAACGTTATAACGTAATACTACATAACGTGATACGTTATATGGTAATACTATATAATGTTATACGTCATAACGTAATACTATATAACGTTACACGTTATAACGTAATACTATATAACGTTATACGTTATATGGTAATACTATATAACGTTATACGTTATACCGTAATACTATATAACGTTATACGTTATAACGTAATACTATATAACGTTATACGTTATAACGTAATACTATATAACGTTATACATTATAACGTAATACTATATAACGTTATACGTTATACGTTATAACGTAATTCTATATAACGTTATAAGTTGTAACGTATTACTATATAACGTTATACGTTACATGGTGATACTATATAACGTTATAACGTAATAGTATATAACGTTATACGTTATACCGTAATACTATATAACGTTATACGTGATATGGTAATACTATATAACGTTAAACGTTATAACGTAATACTATATAACGTTATACGTTATACGTTATAACGTAATTCTATATAACGTTATACGTTATAACGTATTACTATATAACGTTATACGTTACATGGTGATACTATATAACGTTATAACGTAATAGTATATAACGTTATACGTTATACCGTAATACTATATAACGTTATACGTGATATGGTAATACTATATAACGTTAAACGTTATAACGTAATACTATATAACGTTACGCGTCATAACGTAATACTATATAACGTTATACGTCATAACGTAATACTATATAACGTTATACGTTATAACGTAATACTATATAACGTTATACGTTATAACGTAATACTATATAACGTTATACGTTAAAACGTAACACTATATAACGTCATACGTTATAACGTAATACTATATAACGTTATACGTTATATGGTGATACTATATAACGTTATAACGTAATACTATATAACGTGATACGTTATATGGTAATACTATATAACGTTATACGTCATAACGTAATACTATATAACGTTATACGTTATAACGTAATACTATATAACGTTATACGTTATATGGTAATACTATATAACGTTATACGTTATACCGTAATACTATATAACGTTATACGTTATAACGTAATACTATATAACGTTATACGTTATAACGTAATACTATATAACGTTATACGTTATACGTTATAACGTAATTCTATATAACGTTATACGTTATAACGTATTACTATATAACGTTATACGTTACATGGTGATACTATATAACGTTATAACGTAATAGTATATAACGTTATACGTTATACCGTAATACTATATAACGTTATACGTGATATGGTAATACTATATAACGTTAAACGTTATAACGTAATACTATATAACGTTATACGTTATAACGTAATACTATATAACGTTATGCGTCATAACGTAATACTATATAACGTTATACGTCATAACGTAATACTATATAACGTTATACGTTATTACGTAATACTATATAACGTTATACGTTATAACGTCATACTATATAACGTTATACGTGATACGGTAATACTATATAACGTTAAACGTTATAACGTAATACTATATAACGTTATACGTTATAACGTAATACTATATAACGTTACGCGTCACAACGTAATACTATATAACGTTATAACGTAATAGTATATAACGTTATACGTTATACCGTAATACTATATAACGTTATACGTGATATGGTAATACTATATAACGTTAAACGTTATAACGTAATACTATATAACGTTATAACGTAATACTATATAACGTTATACGTCATAACGTAATACTATATAACGTTATACGTTATAACGTAATACTATATAACGTTATACGTTATAACGTTATACTACATAACGTTATACGTTATACGGTAATACTAAATAACGTTATACGTTATAACGTAATATTATATAACGTTATACGTTATAACGTAATACTATATAACGTTATACGTTATAACGTAATACTATATAACGTTATACGTTATTACGTAATACTATATAACGTTATACGTTATAACGTCATACTATATAACGTTATACGTGATACGGTAATACTATATAACGTTAAACGTTATAACGTAATACTATATAACGTTATACGTTATAACGTAATACTATATAACGTTATGCGTCACAACGTAATACTATATAACGTTATAACGTAATAGTATATAACGTTATACGTTATACCGTAATACTATATAACGTTATACGTGATATGGTAATACTATATAACGTTAAACGTTATAACGTAATACTATATAACGTTATAACGTAATACTATATAACGTTATACGTCATAACGTAATACTATATAACGTTATACGTTATAACGTAATACTATATAACGTTATACGTTATAACGTTATACTACATAACGTTATACGTTATACGGTAATACTAAATAACGTTATACGTTATAACGTAATATTATATAACGTTATACGTTATAACGTAATACTATATAACGTTATACGTTATAACGTAATACTATATAACGTTATACGTTATAACGTAATACTATATAACGTTATACGTTAAAACGTAACACTATATAACGTCATACGTTATAACGTAATACTATATAACGTTATACGTTATAACGTAATACTGTATAACGTTATACGTTATATGGTGATACTATATAACGTTATACGTTATAACGTAATACTATATAACGTTATACGTTATACGTTATAACGTAATACTATATAACGTTATACGTTATAACGTAATACTATATAACGTTATACGTTACATGGTGATACTATATAACGTTATAACGTAATAGTATATAACGTTATACGTTATACCGTAATACTATATAACGTTATACGTTAAAACGTAACACTATATAACGTCATACGTTATAACGTAATACTATATAACGTTATACGTTATATGGTGATACTATATAACGTTATAACGTAATACTATATAACGTGATACGTTATATGGTAATACTATATAACGTTATACGTCATAACGTAATACTATATAACGTTATACGTTATAACGTTATACTACATAACGTTATACGTTATATGGTAATACTAAATAACGTTATACGTTATAACGTAACACTATATAACGTTATACGTTATAACGTAATACTATATAACGTTATACGTTATAACGTTATACTACATAACGTTATACGTTATATGGTAATACTAAATAACGTTATACGTTATAACGTAATATTATATAACGTTACACGTTATAACGTAATACTATATAACGTTATACGTTATATGGTAATACTATATAACGTTATACGTTATACCGTAATACTATATAACGTTATACGTTATAACGTAATACTATATAACGTTATACGTTATAACGTAATACTATATAACGTTATACATTATAACGTAATGCTATATAACGTTATACGTTATACGTTATAACGTAATTCTATATAACGTTATAAGTTGTAACGTATTACTATATAACGTTATACATTACATGGAGATACTATATAACGTTATAACGTAATAGTATATAACGTTATACGTTATACCGTAATACTATATAACGTTATACGTGATATGGTAATACTATATAACGTTAAACGTTATAACGTAATACTATATAACGTTATACGTTATAACGTAATACTATATAACGTTACGCGTCATAACGTAATACTATATAACGTTATACGTCATAACGTAATACTATATAACGTTATACGTTATAACGTAATACTATATAACGTTATACGTTATAACGTAATACTATATAACGTTATACGTTAAAACGTAACACTATATAACGTCATACGTTATAACGTAATACTATATAACGTTATGCGTCATAACGTAATACTATATAACGTTATACGTCATAACGTAATACTATATAACGTTATACGTTATTACGTAATACTATATAACGTTATACGTTATAACGTAATACTATATAACGTTATACGTTATAACGTAATACTATATAACGTTATACGTTACATGGTGATACTATATAACGTTATAACGTAATAGTATATAACGTTATACGTTATACCGTAATACTATATAACGTTATACGTGATATGGTAATACTATATAACGTTATACGTTATACCGTAATACTATATAACGTTATACGTTATAACGTAATACTATATAACGTTATACGTTATAACGTTATACTACATAACGTTATACGTTATATGGTAATACTAAATAACGTTATACGTTATAACGTAATATTATATAACGTTATGCGTTATAACGTAATACTATATAACGTTATACGTTATAACGTAATACTATATAACGTTATACGTTACATGGTGATACTATATAACGTTATAACGTAATAGTATATAACGTTATACGTTATACCGTAATACTATATAACGTTATACGTGATATGGTAATACTATATAACGTTATACGTTATACCGTAATACTATATAACGTTATACGTTATAACGTAATACTATATAACGTTATACGTTAAAACGTAACACTATATAACGTCATACGTTATAACGTAATACTATATAACGTTATACGTTATATGGTGATACTATATAACGTTATAACGTAATACTATATAACGTGATACGTTATATGGTAATACTATATAACGTTATACGTCATAACGTAATACTATATAACGTTACACGTTATAACGTAATACTATATAACGTTATACGTTATATGGTAATACTATATAACGTTATACGTTATACCGTAATACTATATAACGTTATACGTTATAACGTAATACTATATAACGTTATACGTTATAACGTAATACTATATAACGTTATACATTATAACGTAATACTATATAACGTTATACGTTATACGTTATAACGTAATTCTATATAACGTTATAAGTTGTAACGTATTACTATATAACGTTATACATTACATGGAGATACTATATAACGTTATAACGTAATAGTATATAACGTTATACGTTATACCGTAATACTATATAACGTTATACGTGATATGGTAATACTATATAACGTTAAACGTTATAACGTAATACTATATAACGTTAAACGTTATAACGTAATACTATATAACGTTATACGTTATAACGTAATACTATATAACGTTACGCGTCATAACGTAATACTATATAACGTTATACGTCATAACGTAATACTATATAACGTTATACGTTATAACGTAATACTATATAACGTTATACGTTATAACGTAATACTATATAACGTTATACGTTAAAACGTAACACTATATAACGTCATACGTTATAACGTAATACTATATAACGTTATGCGTCATAACGTAATACTATATAACGTTATACGTCATAACGTAATACTATATAACGTTATACGTTATTACGTAATACTATATAACGTTATACGTTATAACGTAATACTATATAACGTTATACGTTATAACGTAATACTATATAACGTTATACGTTACATGGTGATACTATATAACGTTATAACGTAATAGTATATAACGTTATACGTTATACCGTAATACTATATAACGTTATACGTGATATGGTAATACTATATAACGTTATACGTTATACCGTAATACTATATAACGTTATACGTTATAACGTAATACTATATAACGTTATACGTTATAACGTTATACTACATAACGTTATACGTTATATGGTAATACTAAATAACGTTATACGTTATAACGTAATATTATATAACGTTATGCGTTATAACGTAATACTATATAACGTTATACGTTATATGGTGATACTATATAACGTTATAACGTAATACTACATAACGTGATACGTTATATGGTAATACTATATAACGTTATACGTCATAACGTAATACTATATAACGTTACACGTTATAACGTAATACTATATAACGTTATACGTTATATGGTAATACTATATAACGTTATACGTTATACCGTAATACTATATAACGTTATACGTTATAACGTAATACTATATAACGTTATACGTTATAACGTAATACTATATAACGTTATACATTATAACGTAATACTATATAACGTTATACGTTATACGTTATATCGTAATTCTATATAACGTTATAAGTTGTAACGTATTACTATATAACGTTATACGTTACATGGTGATACTATATAACGTTATAACGTAATAGTATATAACGTTATACGTTATACCGTAATACTATATAACGTTATACGTGATATGGTAATACTATATAACGTTAAACGTTATAACGTAATACTATATAACGTTATACGTTATACGTTATAACGTAATTCTATATAACGTTATACGTTATAACGTATTACTATATAACGTTATACGTTACATGGTGATACTATATAACGTTATAACGTAATAGTATATAACGTTATACGTTATACCGTAATACTATATAACGTTATACGTGATATGGTAATACTATATAACGTTAAACGTTATAACGTAATACTATATAACGTTACGCGTCATAACGTAATACTATATAGCGTTATACGTCATAACGTAATACTATATAACGTTATACGTTATAACGTAATACTATATAACGTTATACGTTATAACGTAATACTATATAACGTTATACGTTAAAACGTAACACTATATAACGTCATACGTTATAACGTAATACTATATAACGTTATACGTTATATGGTGATACTATATAACGTTATAACGTAATACTATATAACGTGATACGTTATATGGTAATACTATATAACGTTATACGTCATAACGTAATACTATATAACGTTATACGTTATAACGTAATACTATATAACGTTACACGTTATAACGTAATACTATATAACGTTATACGTTATATGGTAATACTATATAACGTTATACGTTATACCGTAATACTATATAACGTTATACGTTATAACGTAATACTATATAACGTTATACGTTATAACGTAATACTATATAACGTTATACATTATAACGTAATACTATATAACGTTATACGTTATACGTTATAACGTAATTCTATATAACGTTATAAGTTGTAACGTATTACTATATAACGTTATACGTTACATGGTGATACTATATAACGTTATAACGTAATAGTATATAACGTTATACGTTATACCGTAATACTATATAACGTTATACGTGATATGGTAATACTATATAACGTTATACGTTATAACGTAATACTATATAACGTTATACGTTATACGTTATAACGTAATTCTATATAACGTTATACGTTATAACGTATTACTATATAACGTTATACGTTACATGGTGATACTATATAACGTTATAACGTAATAGTATATAACGTTATACGTTATACCGTAATACTATATAACGTTATACGTGATATGGTAATACTATATAACGTTAAACGTTATAACGTAATACTATATAACGTTATACGTTATAACGTAATACTATATAACGTTATGCGTCATAACGTAATACTATATAACGTTATACGTCATAACGTAATACTATATAACGTTATACGTTATTACGTAATACTATATAACGTTGTACGTTATAACGTCATACTATATAACGTTATACGTGATACGGTAATACTATATAACGTTAAACGTTATAACGTAATACTATATAACGTTATACGTTATAACGTAATACTATATAACGTTATGCGTCACAACGTAATACTATATAACGTTATAACGTAATAGTATATAACGTTATACGTTATACCGTAATACTATATAACGTTATACGTGATATGGTAATACTATATAACGTTAAACGTTATAACGTAATACTATATAACGTTATAACGTAATACTATATAACGTTATACGTCATAACGTAATACTATATAACGTTATACGTTATAACGTAATACTATATAACGTTATACGTTATAACGTTATACTACATAACGTTATACGTTATATGGTAATACTAAATAACGTTATACGTTATAACGTAATATTATATAACGTTATACGTTATAACGTAATACTATATAACGTTATACGTTATAACGTAATACTATATAACGTTATACGTTATAACGTAATACTATATAACGTTATACGTTAAAACGTAACACTATATAACGTCATACGTTATAACGTAATACTATATAACGTTATACGTTATAACGTAATACTGTATAACGTTATACGTTATATGGTGATACTATATAACGTTATACGTTATAACGTAATACTATATAACGTTATACGTTATACGTTATAACGTAATACTATATAACGTTATACGTTACATGGTGATACTATATAACGTTATAACGTAATAGTATATAACGTTATACGTTATACCGTAATACTATATAACGTTATACGTGATATGGTAATACTATATAACGTTAAACGTTATAACGTAATACTATATAACGTTATACGTCATAACGTAATACTATATAACGTTATACGTTATAACGTAATACTATATAACGTTATACGTTATAACGTTATACTACATAACGTTATACGTTATATGGTAATACTAAATAACGTTATACGTTATAACGTAATATTATATAACGTTATGCGTTATAACGTAATACTATATAACGTTATACGTTATAACGTAATACTATATAACGTTATACGTTATAACGTAATACTATATAACGTTATACGTTAAAACGTAACACTATATAACGTCATACGTTATAACGTAATACTATATAACGTTATACGTTATATGGTGATACTATATAACGTTATAACGTAATACTATATAACGTGATACGTTATATGGTAATACTATATAACGTTATACGTCATAACGTAATACTATATAACGTTACACGTTATAACGTAATACTATATAACGTTATACGTTATATGGTAATACTATATAACGTTATACGTTATACCGTAATACTATATAACGTTATACGTTATAACGTAATACTATATAACGTTATACGTTATAACGTAATACTATATAACGTTATACATTATAACGTAATACTATATAACGTTATACGTTATACGTTATAACGTAATTCTATATAACGTTATAAGTTGTAACGTATTACTATATAACGTTATACATTACATGGAGATACTATATAACGTTATAACGTAATAGTATATAACGTTATACGTTATACCGTAATACTATATAACGTTATACGTGATATGGTAATACTATATAACGTTAAACGTTATAACGTAATACTATATAACGTTATACGTTATAACGTAATACTATATAACGTTACGCGTCATAACGTAATACTATATAACGTTATACGTCATAACGTAATACTATATAACGTTATACGTTATAACGTAATACTATATAACGTTATACGTTATAACGTAATACTATATAACGTTATACGTTAAAACGTAACACTATATAACGTCATACGTTATAACGTAATACTATATAACGTTATGCGTCATAACGTAATACTATATAACGTTATACGTCATAACGTAATACTATATAACGTTATACGTTATTACGTAATACTATATAACGTTATACGTTATAACGTCATACTATATAACGTTATACGTTATAACGTAATACTATATAACGTTATACGTTACATGGTGATACTATATAACGTTATACGTTACATGGTGATACTATATAACGTTATATGTTGCATGGTGATACTATATAACGTTATACGCTATAACGTAATACTATATAATGTTATACGTTATAACGTAATTCTATATAACGTTATACGTTATAACGTGTTACTATATAACGTTATACGTTACATGGTGATACTATATAACGTTATAACGTAATAGTATATAATGTTATACGTTATACAGTAATACTATATAACGTTATACGTGATACGGTAATACTATATAACGTTAAACGTTATAACGTAATACTATATAACGTTATACGTTATAACGTAATACTATATAACGTTATGCGTCACAACGTAATACTATATAACGTTATAACGTAATAGTATATAACGTTATACGTTATATGGTAATAATATATAACGTTATACGTCATAACGTAATACTATATAACGTTATACGTTATAACGTTATACTATATAACGTTATACGTTATGACGTAATAGTATGTAACGTTATACGTTATAACGTAATACTATATAACGTTATACGTTATAACGTAATACTGTATAACGTTATACGTTATATGGTGATACTATATAACGTTATAACGTAATAGTATACAACGTTATACGTTATATGGTAATACTATATAACGTTATACGTTATAACGTAATACTATATAACGTTATACGTTACATGGTGATACTATATAACGTTATACGTTACATGGTGATACTATATAACGTTATACGTTACATGGTGATACTATATAACGTTATACGTTACATGGTGATACTATATAACGTTATACGTTAAAACGTAATACTATATAATGTTATACGTTATAACGTAATACTATATAACGTTATACGTTATACCGTAGTACTATATAACGTTATACGTTATAACGTATTACTATATAACGTTATACGTTACATGGTGATACTATATAACGTTATAACGTAATAGTATATAACGTTATACGTTATACCGTAATACTATATAACGCTATACGTTATAACGTAATACTATATAACGTTATCCGTTATAACGTAATACTATGTAACGTTATCCGTTATAACGTAATACTATGTAACGTTATACGTTATAACGTAATACTATATAACGTTATACGATATAACGTAATACTATATAACGTTATACGTTATAACGTAATACCATATAATGTTATACGTTATAACGTAATACTATATAACGTTATACGTTATAACGTAATACTATATAACGCTATAACGTAATACTATATAACGTTATACATTATATGGTAATACTAAATAACGTTATACGTTATAACGTAATACTATATAACGTTATACGTTATAACGTAATACTATATAACGTTATACGTTATACGTTATAACGTAATACTATATAACGTTATACGTTATACGTTATAACGTAATACTATATAACGTTATACGTTATAACGTAATACTATATAACGTTATACGTTACATGGTGATACTATATAACGTTATAACGTAATAGTATATAACGTTATACGTTATACCGTAATACTATATAACGTTATACGTGATATGGTAATACTATATAACGTTAAACGTTATAACGTAATACTATATAACGTTATAACGTAATACTATATAACGTTATAACGTAATACTATATAACGTTATACGTCATAACGTAATACTATATAACGTTATACGTTATAACGTAATACTATATAACGTTATACGTTATAACGTTATACTACATAACGTTATACGTTATATGGTAATACTAAATAACGTTATACGTTATAACGTAATATTATATAACGTTATACGTTATAACGTAATACTATATAACGTTATACGTTATAACGTAATACTATATAACGTTATACGTTATAACGTAATACTATATAACGTTATACGTTAAAACGTAACACTATATAACGTCATACGTTATAACGTAATACTATATAACGTTATACGTTATAACGTAATACTATATAACGTTATACGTTATAACGTAATACTATATAACGTTATACGTTATACGTTATAACGTAATATTATATAACGTTATACGTTATAACGTAATACTATATAACGTTATACGTTATAACGTAATACTATATAACGTTATACGTTATATGGTGATACTATATAACGTTATAACGTAATAGTATATAACGTTATACGTTGTATGGTAATACTATATAACGTTATACGTCATAACGTAATACTATATAACGTTATACGTTATAACGTAATACTATATAACGTTATACTTTATAACGTAATACTATATAACGTTATACGTTATAACGTAATACTATATAACGTTATACGTCACATGGTGATACTATATAACGTTATAACGTAATAGTATATAACGTTATACGTTATACCGTAATACTATATAACGTTATACGTGATATGGTAATACTATATAACGTTAAACGTTATAACGTAATACTATATAACGTTATACGTTATAACGTAATACTATATAACGTTATACGTTATAACGTAATACTATATAACGTTATACATTATAACGTAATACTATATAACGTTATACGTTATACGTTATAACGTAATTCTATATAACGTTATAAGTTGTAACGTATTACTATATAACGTTATACGTTACATGGTGATACTATATAACGTTATACGTTGCATGGTGATACTATATAACGTTATACGCTATAACGTAATACTATATAATGTTATACGTTATAACGTAATTCTATATAACGTTATACGTTATAACGTATTACTATATAACGTTATACGTTACATGGTGATACTATATAACGTTATAACGTAATAGTTTATAATGTTATACGTTATACAGTAATACTATATAACGTTATACGTGATACGGTAATACTATATAACGTTAAACGTTATAACGTAATACTATATAACGTTATACGTTATAACGTAATACTATATAACGTTATGCGTCACAACGTAATACTATATAACGTTATAACATAATAGTATATAACGTTATACGTTATATGGTAATAATATATAACATTATACGTCATAACGTAATACTATATAACGTTATACGTTATAACGTAATACTATATAACGTTATACGTTATAACGTAATAGTATATAACGTTATACGTCATATGGTAATACTATATAACGT